>NW_019250835.1:173728-179685 GCF_002742605.1 Olea europaea var. sylvestris
ATGAACCTTGCTATATGTAAACTTTTGTCTACACTTTACCACTTGACATTATCCTGCTGGACAGTTTAAATTTCAAACCGTTTTCCCATCCAATTGTCACTTAACAACAATTTATGTATCAAACAACGTGTTAAAATTGAGCGTACAAATAGTAAAGTTCAAACGGTAAGAACCTTGTTACATGTGCACTATGGTGTACACTTTAGTTTACATTCAGTCAGTAAGAACCTTGTTACGTGCACACTACGGTGTACACTTTAGTTTGCACTTTGTCACGTAACATTACATAGTGGGACAATTTAAATTTCCAATAGTTTTCACATCTAATTGATACTTGACACTAATGCAAGTGTCAAACTACATGTCAAAAATCAGTGTACAAATATCGAAGTTCAATCAGTGAGGTCCTTTCTACAATTACACTATGGTGTACACTTTAGTTTACACTTTGCCACATGATATTATCCTGTTGGACAATTTAAAATTCAAACTATTTTTCCACCCAATTGACACTTAACAACAATGAAAGTGTCAAACAACGTGTCAAAAATCAATGTACAAATAGAAAAGTTCAATCAGTAAGAACCTCGCTACATGTACATTATGGTGTAAACACTTTAGCTTACACTTTACCATGTGATATACCCGACTGGACAGTATAAATTTCTAACAGTTTTCCCATCCAATTGACACTCGACAACAATGTGAGTGTCAAACAACGTGTAAAAAATCAGTGTACATATAGCAAAGTTCAATCGGTATGAACCTCGCTACATGGACACTTTTGTTTACATTTACCAGGTGACATTACCCTGCTGGAGAGTTTAAATTTTAAGTAGTTTTCCCATCCAATTGTCACTTAACAACAATCCAAGTGTCAAACAACGTGTCAAAATTAAGTATACAAATAGCAATGTTCAATCGGTAGTATACAAATAGCAATGTTCAATCGGTAAGAACCTTGCTACATTTACACTATGGTGTATACTTTAGTTTACATTCAATCGGTAAGAACCTTGCTACGTGTACACCACGGTGTACACTATAGTTTACACTTTGTCACGTGCCATTTCCCAGTTGGACAGTTTAAATTTCAAACAGTTTTCACATCGAATTGACACTTGACAATAGTGCAAGTGTCAAAAAACATGTCGAAAATCAATGTACAAATAGCAAAGTTCAATCGGTGAGGACCTTACCGCATGTACACTATGGTGTACACTTTAGTTAACACTTTGCCACGAGACATTACCCTGTTGGACAGTTTAAATTTGAAATAGTTTTCCCATCCAATTGATACTTGATAACAATGCAAGTGTCAAACAACGTGTCAAAAATCAGTGTACAAATAGCAATGTTCAATCGGTAAAAATATTGCTACATGTACACTATGGTGTCCACTTTAGTTTACATTTTGTCATGTGACATTACCCAGTTGGAATGTTTAAATTTCAAACAGTTTTCACATCCAATTGACACTTGACAACAATGAAAGTGTCAGAAAACGTGTCGAAAATCAGTGTACAAATAGCAAAGATCAATCGGTGAGGACCTTACCACATGTGCACTATGGTGCAAACTTTAGTTAACACTTTGCCCGATAATATTACCCTATTGGACAGTTTAAATTTCAAGCAATTTTTCCATCCAATTGACACTTGACAACAATGCAAGTGTCAAACAACGTGTCAAAATTTAGTGTACAAGTAGCAAAGTTCAATAGGTAAAAACCTTGCTACATGTACACTATGTTGTACACTTTAGTTTACATTTTACCATGTGACATTACCCTGTTGGACAGTTTAAGCTTCAAACAGTTTCCCAACCAATTGACACTTGACAGCAATGCAAGTGTCAAAAAACTTGTCAAAAATTAGTGTACAAATAGCAAAGTTCACAGAAAAAACATTGCAACATGTACACTTTGGTGCGCACTTTACTTTACACTTTGCCATGTGTCATTACACTGTCGGACAGTTTAAATTTCAAACACTTCTCCCATCCAATTGATACTTGACAACAATGCAAGTGTCAAACAACGTGTCAAAAATCAGTGTACAAATAGCAAAGTTCAATCGGTAAGAACCTTGCTACATGTACAGTATGGTGAACACTCTTTAGTTTACACTTTGCCACGTGACGTACCCGGCTGGACAGTATAAATTTCAAACAGTTTTTCGATCCAATTGACACTTGACAACAATATGAGTAATAAACAACGTGTAAAATTTAGTCTGCATATATCAAAGTTCAATTGGTATGAACCTTGCTATATGTAAACTTTTGTCTACACTTTACCACTTGACATTATCCTGTTGGATTGTTTGAATTTCAAACCGTTTTCCCATCCAATTGTCCCTTAACAACAATTTATGTATCAAACAACATGTCAAAATTAAGCATACAAATATCAAAGTTCAAACGGTAAGAACCTTGTTGCATGTGCACTATGGTGTACACTTTAGTTTACATTCAATCAGTAAGAACCTTGTTACGTGCACACTATGGTGTACACTTTAGTTTGCACTTTGTCACGTAACATTACATAGTGGGACAATTTAAATTTCCAATAGTTTTCACATCTAATTGACACTTGACACTAATGCAAGTGTCAAACTACGTGTCGAAAATCAGTGTACAAATATTAAAGTTCAATCAGTGAGGACCTCAACCAATTGACACTTGAAAACAATGCAAGTGTCAAACAAAGTGTCAAAAATCAGTGTACAAATAGTCAAGTTCAATCAGTAAGAACCTTACTACATGTACACTATGGTGTACACACTTTGGTTTAAACTTTGCCACGTGACATACTCGGCTAGACAGTATAAATTTCAATCAGTTTTCCCATCCAATTAACACTTGATAACAACGTAAGTGTCAAACAACATGTAAAAATCAGTGTACAAATAGCAAAGTTCAATCGGTACGAACCTTGCTACGTGTAAACTTTTGTTTACACTTTACCACTTGCCAATACCCTGCTGGACAGTTTAAATTGCAAATAATTTTCCCATCCAATTTTCACTTAACAACAATGCATGTGTCAAACAACGTGTCAAAATTAAGTGTACAAATTGGAAAATTCAATCGGTAAGAACCTTGCTACGTGTACATTATGGTGTACACTTTAGTTTACATTCAATCAGTAAGAACCTTACTACATGTACACTATGGTGTACACTTTAGTTTACACTTTACCACTTGCCAATACCCTGCTGGACAGTTTAAATTGCAAATAATTTTCCCATCCAATTGACACTTGATAACAACGTAAGTGTCAAACAACGTGTTAAAAATTAGTGTACAAATAGCAAAGTTCAATTGGTGAGGACCTTACTACATGTACACTATGGTGTACACTTTAGTTTACACTTTACCACTTGCCAATACCCTGCTGGACAGTTTAAATTGCAAATAATTTTCCCATCCAATTGACACTTGATAACAACGTAAGTGTCAAACAACGTGTTAAAAATTAGTGTACAAATAGCAACGTTCAATCGGTAAAAATCTTGCTACATGTACACTATGGTGTATACTTTAGTTTACATTTTTCCAAGTGACATTACCTAGTTGGAATGTTTAAATTTCAAACGATTTTCACATCTAATTGACACTTGACAACAATGCAAGTGTCAAAAAACGTGTCAAAAATCAATGTACAAATAGCAAAGTTCAATTGGTAAGGACCTTACCACATGTACACTATGGTGTACACTTTAGTTAACACTTTGCCACGTAATATTACCCTGTTGGACAGTTAAAATTTCAAAAAGTTTTCCCATCCAATTGACACTTGACAATAATGCAAGTGTTAAACAACGTGTCAAAAATCAGTGTACAAATAGCAACGTTCAATCGGTAAAAATCTTGCTACATGTGCACTATGGTGTATACTTTAGTTTACATTTTGTCACGTGACATTATCCTGTTGGACAATTTAAATTTCAAATAGTTTCCCAACCAATTGACACTGGACAACAATGCAAGTATCAAACAATGTGTTAAAAATTAGTGTACAAATAGCAAAGTTCAATCGTTAAAACATTGCAACGTGTACACTATGATGTACACTTTAGTTTACACTTTGTCATGTGTCATTACCTTGTTGGACAGTTTAAATTTCAAATAGTTCTCCCATCCAATTGACACTTGACAACAATGCAAGTGTCAAACAACATGTCAAAAATCAGTGTACAAATAGAAAAGTTCAATCGGTAAGAACCTCGCTACATGTATATTATCGTGTACACACTTTAGCTTACACTTTGCAACGTGACATACCCAGCTGGACAGTATAAATTTCAAATAATTTTCCCATCCAATTGACACTTGACAACAATGTGAGTGTCAAACAACGTGTAAAAAATCAGTGTACAAATAGCAAAGTTCAATCGGTATGAACCTTACTACATGGGCACTTTTGTTTACACTTTACCACGTGACATTACCCTGCTGGGCAGTTTAAATTTCAAAAAGTTTTCCCATCCAATTTTCACTTAACAACAATCCAAGTGTCAAACAACGTATCAAAATTCAGTGTACGAATAGCAAAGTTCAATAGGTAAAAACCTTGCTAGGTGTACACTATGGTGTACACTTTAGTTTACATTTTCCCAAGTGACATTACCCTATTGGACAGTTTAAATTTCAAATAGTTTCCCAACCAATTGACACTTGACAGCAATGCAAGTGTCAAAAAACGTGTCAAAAATTAGTGTACAAATAGCAAAGTTCAATCAGAAAAACATTGTGACATGTACAGTATGGTACACACTTTACTTTACACTTTGCCACGTGTCATTACACTATTGGACAGTTTAAATTTCAAACAGTTCTCCCATCCAATTGCCACTTGACAACAATACAAGTGTCAAAACCTTGCTACATGTACAGTTTGGTGTACACTCTTTAGTTTACACTTTGCCACATGACGTACCCGATTGGACAGTATAAATTTCAAATAGTTTTCCCATCCAATTGACACTTGACAACAATATGAGTATCAGACACGTGTAAAAATTTAGTCTGCATATAGCAAAGTTCAATTGGTATGAACCTTGCTATATGTAAACATTTGTTTACACTTTACCACTTGACATTACCCTACTGGACAGTTTAAATTTCAAACCGTTTTCCCATCCAATTGTCACTTAACAACAATTTATGTATCAAACAATGTGTCAAAATTAAGCGTACAAATAGCAAAGTTCAAACGGTAAGAACCTTGTTACATGTGCACTATGGTGTACACTTTAGTTTATATTCAATCAGTAAGAACCTTATTACATGCACACTATGGTGTACACTTTAGTTTGCACTTTGTCACGTGACATTACCCAATTTGACGATTTAAATTTCAAACGGTTTTCACATCCAATTGACACTTGACAACAATGCAAGTGCCAAAAAAGTGTCGAAAATCAGTGTACAAATAGCAAAGTTCAATCGGTGGGGACCTTACTACATGTACACTATGGTCAGCACATTAGTTAACACTTTGCCACATGACATTACCCTATTGGACAGTTTAAATTTTAAACAATTTTCCCATCGAATTGACACTTGACAACAATGCAAGTGTCAAACAACGTGTCAAAAACCAGCGTACAAATCGTAAAAGTTCAATCAGTATAAACCTTGCTACATGTACACCATGGCTACACACTTTAGTTTACACTTTGCCACATAACATTACCCTATTGGACAGTTTAAATTTCAAATAGTTTTCCCATTCAATTATACAAACGGGAAAGTTCAATCGGTAAGAATCTTGCTAGACGTATGCTATAGTGTACACACTTTAGTTTACACTTTGCCACGTGACATACCCGACTGGACAGTATAAGTTTAAAGCACTTTTCCCATCTAATTGACACTTGACAACAAGGTAAGTGTCAAATAATATGTCAAAAATCAGTGTACAAATAGCAAAGTTCAATCAGTACGAACCT
>NW_019250835.1:182303-185084 GCF_002742605.1 Olea europaea var. sylvestris
CAAAGTTCAATCGGTATGAACCTTGCAACATGTAAACTTTTGTTTACACTTTACAACTAGACATTACTCTGCTGGACAGTTTAAATTTCAAACAGTTTTCCCATCCAATTGTCACTTAACAACAATACAAGTGTTAAACAACATGTCAAAATTAAGTGTATAAATAGCAAATTTCAATAGGCAAGAACCTTGCTACATGTACACTATGGTGTACACTTTAGTTTACATTCAATCGGTAAGAACTTTGCTACCTGTACACTATGGTGTACACTTTAGTTTACACTTTGTCACGTGACGCTACACAATTGGATAGTTTAAATTTCAAACGGTTTTCCCATCCAATTGACACTTGACAACAATGCAAGTGCCAAAAAAATGTGTCAAAAATCAGTGTACAAATAGCAAAGTTCAATCGGTGAGGACCTTACTACATATAAACTATGGTGTACACTTTAGTTAACACTTTGCCACGTGACATAATCGGCTGGACAGTATAAATTTCAAACAGTTTTCCCATCCAATTGACACTTGACAACAATGTAAGTGTCAATCAAAGAGTCAAAAATCAGTGTACAAATAGCAAAGTTCAATCGGTATGAACCTTGATACATGTATATTTTGTTTACACTTTACTACTTGATATTACCATACTGGACAGTTTAAATTTGAAACAGTTTTCTCATCCAATTGACACTTAACAACAATGCAAGCGTGAAACAACGTGTCAAAAATCAGTGTACAAATAACAAATCTCAATCGGTAAGAAGCTTACTACGTTTACACTACGGTGTACACTTTGGCTTACAATTTGTCATGTGACATTACCCAGTTGGATAGTTGATGCGAACCCCGTAGCAATGGAAACTACGAAACCCACAACTAGATTGATGCGGAACCCAAGAACGCCAATACTAATCCGGTTTTCGATCTTGAACCCCAATAATCGAACCACGAAACCTTAGATTAGCGAAGAATCTAAAACCCCTTGATTACAATCAATGAAACCCACAATCCGACGACAAGAACGCCACAAGAAATCGATTCTTGATAAGTTCTAAGTTTGTCCAATGAAGAACAGTCGATTGAAAGAAAATTTCTCCCTCTGTATTAATTTCAGCAAAAGTTTTTTTACATAATGAAAAGAGTTTCCTATTTATACTATGGCATAAAAAACGTTCAAATTAATCAAAATATGGTAATATTTTGATTTCACAAGAGTTCTACCAACATTAGAAGATTCGGTAAAAATTAAAAAAAAACGAAATTTTTCCCGCTTTTTGATCTATGCGGCCGCATAGATCATTTCTATGCGGTCGCATAGATCACTCCAATTTGTCCAATGAAGTTTCGGTGGCCTTCTATGCGGCCGCATCGGCTGTTGAGCCCGCGGTCGCATAGACCAACTCCGTGCCGCCTTCGTCCGCTTTTATTTCATTGATCAAAGTTCCTTCGGCCTTCGACCCCAACATGAAACTTGTTCCATTTGACCTCCTGAACATTGTTTCATCGATCGTTTGCTTGACAAGCAATCCCATCGCTTCTTTCACTCACTTTGTCCTCGATCGTGTCATCGGTCCGCCTTCGACTATCAATGGATCCTTTTCGTAACTCGTCGCTTGACTCGCTTCGGTTGTGGACGTGCCTTGATTCATATCATCCCCTCCTTCTTCGAAAGGATTCGTCCTCGAATCTGAACCTGCATCGAAAAGAGATAGATCAGCAACATTAAAAGTAGCTGAAACATTATACTCACCTGGTAAGTCCACTTTGTAGGCATTGTTGTTGATCCGCTCGATGACTTGAAACGGTCCATCGCCTCTTGGTTGCAGCTTCGACTTCCTCTATTCTGGAAAACACTCCTTTCTAAAATGCACCCAGACCCAATCTCCAGGTTCAAATGTAACGCATCTCCTTCCTTTGTTTGCTTTTGATGCAACCAACTTTCCTTTCTCTTCGATCTGCATCCTGACCCTTTCATGGAGTGCTTTCACCATCTCTGTCTTGCGTTTCCCATCCAAGCTACCTCGTTCATGCACAGGTAAAGGTATTAAATCCTCATGCATAGGTAAAGGTATTAAATCCATAGGTGTTAGTGGATTAAAACCATAAACAATCTCAAAAGGAGAAAATGAAGTAGTAGAATGTATGGCTCGATTATATGCAAACTCGATGAATGGTAAACATTCTTCCCATGATTTCAAATTTTTATTGATCACTGTCCTAAGCAATTGTGCCATAGTTCGATTTACCACCTCAGTTTGACCATCTGTTTGTGGGTGACAAGTTGTAGAAAACAATAACTTAATTCCTAACTTACTCCACAAAACAAGCCAAAAATGACTCAAAAATTTCACATCTCTATCTGACACTATACTCTTAGGTACTCCATGTAAACGTACTATTTCCTTAAAGAACAAGTCCGCAATATTAGTAGCATCGTCAGTTTTATGACATGGTATAAAGTGCGCCATCTTACTAAACCTATCGACCACTACAAATATTGAATCCCTACCCCTCTTTGTCCTAGGCAAACCTAACACAAAATCCATAGATATGTCTACCCATGGTTCACTAGGCACAGGTAAAGGAGTATACAATCCATGAGGTTGAACCTTAGACTTAGCCTTTTTACAAGTTATGCACTTTCCACATATTTGCTCTACGTCATGTCGCATTCTAGGCCAATAAAAATGTTCTCCTAACATGTCTAAAGTCTTTTGAACCCCAAAGTGTCCCATTAAACCACCCCCATGTGCTTCCCTTACCAATAATTCACGCAAA
>NW_019250835.1:185355-198309 GCF_002742605.1 Olea europaea var. sylvestris
TAAAACAGGTGCTTTACATAGCTTATCCTTAATCATGTTAAATGCAATTTCCTGTGATTCTCCCCAATGGAAACCTACACTCTTCTTTACTATTTCAGTCAACGGTGTGGTGATGGTGCTAAAATCTCTTACAAACCTCCTATAAAAACTAGCCAATCCATGAAAACTTCTAACTTCAATTATAGTCTTAGGTGTGGCCATTCTTTTATAGCTTTTATCTTTTCTTCATCAACTTCTACCCCATTAGCACTAACCACAAATCCTAGGAAAACAACTCTATCCATGCAAAATGTACACTTTTTAAAATTGGCATATAGTTGTTCCTTTCGTAATACAACAAGCACACAATTTAAATGCTCTAAATGCTCATCTAGGGTTTTGCTATAGATTAAGATGTCATCAAAGTAAACTACAACAAATTTCCCAATAAAAGCACGCAAAACACGGTTCATTAAACGCATAAAAGTGCTCGGTGCATTAGTGAGTCCAAATGGCATAACTAACCATTTATACAACCCATACTTAGTTTTAAATGCCGTTTTCCATTCATCACCCTTACGCATGCGAATTTGATGATACCTACTCTTAAGATCAATTTTACTAAAAATGCAAGCCCCATGCAACTCATCAAGCATATCATCTAACCTAGGTATTGGATGACGATACTTTACCACGATATTGTTGATAGCTGGGCAATCCACGCACATTCTCCAAGTCCCGTCCTTCTTAGGTACCAACAAAATAGGTACAGCACATGGACTCATGCTCTCCTGACATAACCTTTGCTCATCAACTCCTCCACTTGCTTCTGAAGCTCCTTTGTCTCCTCGGGATTGCTTTGGTAAGCTGGTCGATTAGGTATGGCAGCTCCGGGTACATAGTCAATCTAGTGCTCGATGCCTCTGATTGGTGGCAATCCACTTGGCATCTCCTCGGGAAACACATCGTCGAATTCCTGCAATAAAGATTTAACCAAACTAGGGATGGATGTGTTAGAATCCTCAAGATTGAGGAGGGACTCCTTGTACACTAACAATATCATTTGTCTACTTTCACTCATAGCCTTTTTCAACTCACTCTCCTTTGCATAGAAGTTGACCTTTGGCTTTTCTCTCCGCTCAGCTGACTCTTTTTCTCACTTCTCAACTAACTCCTTTTCTTTCCCCTCATGTGGCTCCTCTCTCTTTTTTCCACTCTTGGCCACCTCACTATTTTCTCTCTTATCGATGGTTTCACTATTGCCTCTCCTTTTTCCAGACTCTCTTATTCTCTCATCTTCCTCACTTTTCAGCTTGAGTTGATCTCCATAAACTTGTGCAGGTGTTAATGGAGCAAGAGTAATAGTCTTCCCATCCTTGACAAAGCTATATCGATTCCTATACCCATCATGTATGACCCTTCTATCATATTGCCATGGTCTTCCTAACGATATATGTCCCAAATGCATAGGCACCAAATCACAAACTACTTTGTCACTATAACTTCCAATCGAAAAATTAATTAAGACCCTTCGATTCACCTTAACTTCCCCACTATCATTCAACCATTGTAACTTATAAGGCCTAGGGTGTCTTAACAATGCTAGTCCTAGTTTCTCAACTATAGTTGTGCTAGCTACATTTGTCCAACTCCCACCATCAATTATCATGCTACATACCTTATCGTTGACGTAACAATGTGTAAGGAAGATATTTTCTCGCTGCTGCTCCGAATCATCCACTTTGACTTGAGTGTTAAGAGCTCTCTGTGACACCAACGATTCTCCAACAGCAAACTCCAATTTTTCTTCCTTTTCAACGTCCTCCAATGTAGGCATGTCATCATACTCGCCTTCACTTTCACTCACCACTTCTCCATTATCCAACAACACCATTACCCGTTTATTTGGGCATTGAGAAGCGATGTGCCCGGACCCCAAACATCTGAAACACTTGATGTCTCGATTTCTTGATGGTTGTGAATCAGTTTTGGGTACTGTTTTGCTAGCACTTTCCTCTTTCTCTTTTTGCCATTCATTCCTACCCTTAGGTACAGCTTTATCAACCTTATTGTTGTTGTTGTTCCATCCCGATTTCAAAGATGGATTTGCACTTGAAGTTCCTATCGGTTGCCTAGCTGTCCCTTTTCTCTTCAACTGTCTCTCCACCTTCATAGCCACATACAACATGTCTTCCAACTCCACATAATGTTACAACTCTACTACATTGGCAATTTCCCTATTCAAACCATCCAAAAATCGTGCCATGGTAGCCTCTCGATCCTCCACCACATTAGCCCTAATCATGGGTATTTCCATCTCCTTATGGTAATCTTCTACACTTTTCGACCCTTGATATAGGCCTTGCAGTTTTTGATATCTCGATAATAGTGGCTAGGAACAAACCTCTTTCTCATCAATGACTTCAATTCTCCCCAAGTGCTAACTTGTCTTCCCCCACTCCTACGTTGTGAAGTAACCACTTGGTCCCACCATGAAATGGCATAGTCACTGAACTCTAAAATCGCTAACTTCACCTTCTTCTCCTCCGAATAATTATAACATTCGAAGATCATCTCAACCTTTCTCTCCCACTCCAGATATGCTTCGGGATCACTCCTTCCTTTGAATGAAGGAATGGTCATCTTTATATTTCCTAGATTTCCATCCAACTCCTCCCCACGATCATTCTGACCCCGTCTGTCGAACCTATCGCCTCTATTCCTCATCCTTCCCATCTTAGCACCGTGAAATTCATCTTCGCCCAGCTCACTCCCATATCCATACTCTTCTCGCCTTTCCCTCCTAGGCTCCCATCTATCTGGTCCTTTGGCATTGGACACATCCACTCGATGCCCCCGACTAAGATTGGCCACCGATGTATCTAATCTATTCATCCAAGCCTCTTGCTTCTCCAGCCGTTCTCTCATATCTCCAAACGCCCTTTGAAACATTTGCACCAAATCCTCCGATGCGTTGTTATTGTTGTCTTGTCGGCTTGAGTTTGATTCTGCCCTTTCTGACATCCTAACACAAAAATTTTATTAAACTGCCTCACCAAAGTCACTCGGAAACACACAATGGCTTTTACCCTCTATTGAGCTCACCTCTCTGCCTTTTACCACTCAGTTCTTTCAACAATTGCTTCTAAGGACAATCAACGAACTCAATCAATCAATCTTGTAGAATTCTCAAACCGGATGTGATTCAAAGAATTGTAACAAAAGGACTCAAGGAAACTTCTAAAACTTTGACTTTGAATTGAAGGAATGGAATGAATCAATGTGTCCAGGCAACTAAGAAACGATATTGAATAACAAAATTGTTGGTATTTGACGGATCAATAAAATGTAACAATTTTTTTTTATAATTGTACGGATGAACAATATCGTATGGATGAACAGTAACATTTTTTTTTATGATCTGGAATTTAATAACAAAACCAACGCAGAAAATGAAAATGAATTTGGGCGAAAATTGACCCCGGGAAATAGAATATGAAGATTCTTTTAGACACTTTTTGGATCAAAGAATCAAGAAAACCTTCTGGACACAAGAACACAAGGAATTGAAAGGAATTAAAAAAACAAAGATATAACCTGATTAAATTGGAGCCAAAGCTCTGATACCAACTGATGCGAACCCCGTAGCAATGGAAACTACGAAACCCACAACTAGATTGATGCGGAACCCAAGAACGCCAATACTAATTCAGTTTTGGATCTTGAACCCCAATAATCGAACCATGAAACCTTAGATTAGCGAAGAATCTAAAACCCCTTGATTACAATCAATGAAACCCACAATCCGACGACAAGAACGCCACAAGAAATCGATTCTTGATAAGTTCTAAGTTTGTCCAATGAAGAACAATCGATTGAAAGAAAATTTCTCTCTCTGTATTAATTTCAGCAAAAGTTTTTTTACATAATGAAAAGAGTTTCCTATTTATACTATGGCATAAAAAAAGTCCAAATTAATCAAAATATGGTAATATTTTGATTTCACAAGAATTCTACCAACATTAGAAGATTCGGCAAAAAAAAACGAATTTTTTCCCGCTTTTTGATCTATGCGGCCGCATAGATCATTTCTATGCGATCGCATAGATCACTCTAGTTTGTCCAATGAAGTTTCGGTGGCCTTCTATGCAGCGGCATACGCCGTTGAGCCTGTGGTCGCATAAACCAACTCCGTGCCGCCTTCGTCCGCTTTTATCTCGTTGATCCAAGTTCCTTCGGCCTTCGACCCCAACATGAAACTTGTTCCATTTGACCTCCCGAACATTGTTTCATCGATCATTTGCTTGACAAGCAATCCCATCGCTTCTTTCACTCGCTTTGTCCTCGATCGCGTCATCGGTCCGCCTTCGACTATCAATGGATCCTTTCCATAACTCGTCGCTTGACTCGCTTCGGTTGTGGAGGTGCCTTGATTCATATCAACAGTTTAAATTTCAAACAGTTTTCGCATCCAATTGACACTTGACAACAATGCTGGAGTCAGATAACATGTCAAAAATCAATGTACAAATAGCAAAGTTCAATCGATAAGAACCTTGCTACATGTACACTATGGAATACGCATTTTAGTTTTCACTTTGCCACGTGACATACCCGGCTGGACAGTATAAAATTCAAATAGTTTTTCCATCCAATTGACACATGACAACAATGTAAGTGTCAAACAACATGTAAAAAGTCAGTGAACATATAGCAAAGTTCAATCGGTATGAACCTTGCAACATGTAAACTTTTGTTTACACTTTACCACTAGACATTACACTGCTAGACAGTTTAAATTTCAAACAGTTTTCCCATCCAATTGTCACTTAACAACAATACAAGTGTCAAACAATGTGTCAAAATTAAGTGTATAAATAAAAAAGTTCAATCGGCAAGAACCTTGCTACATGTACACTATGGTGTACACTTTAGTATACATTCAATCGGTAAGAACCTTGCTACATGTACACTATGGTGAACACTTTAGTTTACATTTTGCCACGTGACATTACCCCGTCGGACAGTTTAAATTTTGTACAATTTCCCGACCAATTGACACTTGACAACAATGTAAGTGTCAAACATCGTATCAAAAATCAGTGTATAAATAGCAAACTTCAATCGGTAAAAACATGGGGACATGTACACAATGGTCTACACATTAGTTTAAACTTTCCCACGTGTTATTAAACTGTTGGACAGTTTTAATTTCAAATAGTTCCCCCATCCAATTGACACTTGACAACAATGCAAGAGTCAAATAACGTGTCAAAAATCAGTGTACAAATAGCAAAGTTCAATCAGTAAGAACCTTGCTACATGTACACAATGGTGTACAGACTTTAGTTTACACTTTGCCACGTGACATACCCAGCTGGAGAGTATAAATTTCAAATAGTTTTCCCATCCAATTGACATATGACAACAATGTAAGTGTCAAACAACGTGTTAAATGTTAGTGTAAATATAGCAAAGTTCAATCGGTATGAACCTTGCAACATGTAAACTTTTGTTTACACTTTACAACTAGACATTACACTACTGGACAGTTTAAATTTCAAACAGTTTTCCCATCCAATTGTCACTTAACAACAATTTAAGTGTCAAACAACATGTCAAAATTATGTGTATAAATAGCAAAGTTCAATCGGCAAGAACCTTGCTACATGTACACTATGGTGTACACTTTAGTTTACATTCAATCGATAATAAACTTGCTACGTGTATACTATGGTGTACACTTTAGTTTACACTTTGTCACGTGACGCTACCCAATTGGAAAGTGTAAATTTCAAACGGTTTTCACATCCAATTGACACTTGACAACAATGTAAGTGCCAAAAAAATGTGTCGAAAATCAGTGTACAAATAGTAAAGTTCAATCGGTGAGGACCTTACTACATATACACTATGGTGTACACTTTACTTAACACTTTGCCACTGACATAATTGGCTGGACAGTATAAATTTCAAGCAATTTTCCCATCTAATTGACACTTGACAACAATGTAAGTGTCAATCAATGAGTCAAAAATCAGTGTACAAATAGCAAAGTTCAATCGGTATGAACCTTGCTACATGTACATTTTTGTTTACACTTTACTACTTGACATTACCGTACTGGACATTTTAAATTTGAAACAGTTTTCTCATCCAATTAACACTTAACAACAATGTAAGCGTGAAACAACGTGTCAAAAATCAGTGTACAAATAGTAAATCTCAATCGGTAAGAACCTTACTACGTTTACACTATGGTGTATACTTTGGTTTACAATTTGTCATGTGACATTAGTTGGACAGTTTAAATTTCAAATAGTTTTCACATCCAATTGACACTTGACAATGATGCAAGTGTCAAACAACGTGTCGAAAATTAGTGTACAAATAGCAAAGTTCAATCGGTGAGGGCCTTGCTACATGTACACTATGGTGTACACTATAATTTACACTTTACCCCGTGACATTACCCTGTTTGAAAGTTTAAATTTCGAACGATTTTCCCATCAAATTGACACTTGGCAACAATGCGAGTGTCAAACAACGTGTCAAAAATTTGTGTACAAATAGCAAAGTTCAATCTGTAAAAACTTTGCTACATGTACACTATGGTGTACACTTTAGTTCACGTTTTACCACGTGACATTACCTGTTGGACAGGTTTAATTTCAAATAGTTTCCCAACCAATTGTTACTTGATAGCAATGCAAGTGTCAAACAACGTGTCAAAAATTAGTCTACAAATAGCAAAGTTCAATCGGTAAAAACATTGCGACATGTAGACTATGGTGTACACTTTAGTTTACACTTTGCCACATATCATTACCCTATTTGAAAGTTTAAATTTCCAATGGTTTTCCCATCCAATTGACACTTGACAACAATGCAAGTGTCAAACAACGTGTTAAAAATCAGTGTATAAATAGCAAAGTTCAATCGGTAAAAACCTTGCTATATGTACACTATGGTGTACACTTTAGTTTACGTTTTGTCGCGTGACATTACCTTGTTGGACAGTTTAAATTTCAAATAGTTTCCCAACCAATTGACACTTGACAACAATGCAAGTGTCAAACAATGGGTCAAAAATTAGTGTACAAATAGCAAAGTTCAATCGGTTAAAACATTGCGACATGTACACTATGGTGTACACTTTAGTTTACACTTTGCCACATGTCATTACCCTGTTGGACAGTTTAAATTTCAAACAATTCAACCATCAAATTGACACTTGAAAATAATGCAAGTATCAAACAACATGGCAAAAATCAGTATACAAATAGCAAAGTTCATTTGGTAAGAACATTGCTACTTGTACACTATGGTATACACACTTTAGTTTACACTTTGCCACGAGACATACTCGGCTGGACAGTATAAATATCAAATAGTTTTCCCATCCAATTGATACTTGACAACAATGTAAGCATCAAACAACGTGTAGAAAATCAATGTACAAATAGGAAAGTTCAATCGGTATGAACCTTGCTACATGTACACATTACCCTGCTGGACAATTTAAATTTCAAACTATTTTCCCATCAAATTGTCACTTAACAACAATGCAAGTGTCAAACAACGTGTCAAAATTAAGTGTACAAATAGCAAAGTTCAATCGATAAGAACCTTGCTACATGTACCCTATGGTGTACACTTTAGTTTACATTCAATCGGTAAGAACTTTGCTACGTGTACACTATGGTGTACACATTAGTTTACACTTTGTCACGTGAAATTACCTAGTTGGACAGTTTAAATTTCAAGTGGTTTTCACATCCAATTGACACTTGACAACAATCCAAGTGCTAAAAAAGTGTCAAAAATCAATGTACAAATAGCAAAATTCAATCGATGAGGACCTTGTCACATGTACACTATGGTGTACACTTTAGTTTACACTTTACCATGTGACATTACCCTATTGGACAGTTTAAATTTCGAACAGTTTTCCCATCTAATTGACACTTGACAATAGTGCAAGTGTCAAATAACATGTCAAAAATCAGTGTACAAATAGCAATGTTCAATCGGTAAAAACCATACTGCATGTACATTATGGTGTACACTTTAGTTTATGTTTTGTCACGTGACATTACCCAGTTGGACACTTTAAATTTCAAATATTTTTCACATATAATTGACACTTGATAGCAATGCAAGTGTCAAACAACGTGTCAAAAATCAGTGTATAAATAGCAAAGTTCAATCGGTAAAAATCTTGCTATATGTACACTATGGTGTACACTTTAGTTTACATTCAGTCGGTAAGAACCTTGCTATGTGTACACTATGGTTTACACTTTAGTTTACACTTTATCACGTGACATTTCCCTATTGGACAGTTTAAATTTCAAACAGTTTTCACATCCAATTAGCATTTGATAATAATGTAAGTGTCAAACAACGTGTCAAAAATCAGTGTATAAATAGCAAAGTTCAATGGGTAAAAATCTTGCTATATGTACACTATGGTGTACACTTTAGTTTATGTTTGCTACGTGACATTACCTTGTTGGACAGTTTAAATTTCAAATAGTTTTCCAACCAATTGTTACTTGATAGCAATGCAAGTGTCAAACAATGGGTCAAAAATTTGTGTACAAATAGCAAAGTTCAATCGGTAAAAGCATTGCGACATGTACACTATGGTGTACACTTTAGTTTACACTTGCCACATATCATTACCTTGTTTGAAAGTTTAAATTTCCAACGGTTTTTCCATCCAATTGACACTTGACAACAATGCAAGTGTCAAACAACGTGTCAAAAATCAGTGTATAAATAGCAAAGTTCAATCGGTAAAAACCTTGCTATATGTACACTATGTTGTACACTTTAGTTTACGTTTTGTCACGTGACATTACCTTGTTGGACATTTTAAATTTCAAATAGTTTCCCAACCAATTGACACTTGACAACAATGTAAGTGTCAAACAATGGGTCAAAAATTAGTGTACAAATAGCAAAGTTCAATCGGTTAAAACATTACGATATGTACACTATGGTGTACACTTCAGTTAACACTTTGCCACATGTTATTACCCTGTTGGACAGTTTAAATTTCAAACAATTCAACCATCAAATTGACACTTGAAAACAATGCAAGTATCAAACAACATGTCAAAAATCAGTGTACAAATAGCAAAGTCCATTTGGTAAGAACATTGCTACTTATACACTATGGTATACACACTTTAGTTTACACTTTGCCACGAGACATACTCGGCTGGACAGTGTAAATATCAAATAGTTTTCCCATCCAATTGACACTTGACAACAATGTAAGCGTCAAACAACGTGTAGAAAATCAGTGTACAAATAGCAAAGTTCAATCAGTATGAACCTTGCTACATGTACACTTTTGTTTACACTTTACCACGTTCATTACCTTGCTGGACAGTTTAAATTTCAAACTGTTTTCCATCAAATTGTCACTTAACAACAATGCAAGTGTCAATCAACGTGTCAAAATTAAGTGTACAAATAGCAAAGTTCAATCGGTGAGAACCTTGCAACATGTACCCTATGGTGTACACTTTAGTTTACATTCAATCGGTAAGAACCTTGCTACGTGTACACTATGGTGTACACATTAGTTTACACTTTGTCACGTGAAATTACCTAGTTGGACAGTTTAAATTTCAAATGGTTTTCACATCCAATTGGCACTTGACAACAATCCAAGTGCTAAAAAAGAGTCAAAAATTAGTGTACAAATAGCAAAGTTCAATCGATGAGGACCTTGTCACATGTACATTATGGTGTACACTTTAGTTTACACTTTACCAGGTGACATTACCTTGCTGGACAGATTAAATTTTGAACAGTTTTCCCATCTAATTGACACTTGACAATAGTGCAAGTATCAGATAACATGTCAAAAATCAGCGTACAAATAGCAATGTTCAATCGGTAAAAACCATACTACATGTACATTACGGTATACACTTTAGTTTAAGCTTTGTCACGTGACATTACCCAGTTGGACACTTTAAATTTCAAATAGTTTTCACATATAATTGATACTTGACAGCAATGCAAGTGTCAAACAACGTGTCGAAAATCAGTGTACAAATAACAAATTTCAATCGGTGAGGACCTTGCTACGTCTACACTATAGTGTACACTTTAGTTTAGATTTCGCCACGTGACATTACCTTGTTGGACAGTTTAAATTTCAAACAATTTTTCCATTCAGTTGACATTTGACAACAATGCAGGTGTCAAACAACATGTTAAAATTAAGTGTACAAATTGTAAAGTTCAATCGGTAAGAAACTTTCTACATGTACACTATGGTGTACACATTGGTTTACATTCAGTCGGTAAGAACCTTGCTATGTGTACACTATGGTTTACACTTTATCACGTGACATTTCCCTATTGGACAATTTAAATTTCAAATAGTTTTCACATCCAATTAGCACTTGACAATAATGCAAGTGTCAAACAACGTGTCAAAAATCAGTGTACAATCAGCAAAGTTCAATTGGTGAGGACCTTGCTGCATGTACACAATGGTGTACACTATAGTTTACACTTTGCCACGTGACATTACCCTATTGGACAGTTTAAATTTCAAATAGTTTCCCAACCAATTGAAACTTTACAACAATGCAAGTGTCAAACAACATGTCAAAAATCAGTGTACAAGTAGCGAAGTTCAATTGGTAAAAACATTGCGACATGTACACTATGGTGTACACTTTAGTTTACACTTTGCCACATGTCATTACCCTATTGGACAGTTTAAATTTCAAATAATTCAACCATCAAATTGACACTTGAAAATAATGCAAGTATCAAACAACGTGTCAAAAATCAGTGTACAAATAGCAAAGTTCAATTGGTAAGAACATTGCTACTTGTACACTATGGTATACACACTTTAGTTTACACTTTGCCATGTGACATACCCGGCTGGACAGTAGAAATATCAAACAGTTTTCCCATCCATTTGACACTTGACACCAATGTAAGCGTCAAACAACATGTAAAAAATCAGTGTACAAATAGCAAAGTTCAATCGGTATGAACCTTGCTACATGTACACTTTTGGTTACACTTTACCACGTGAGATTAGCTTGCTGGATAGTTTAAATTTCAAACAGTTTTCCCATCAAATTGTCCCTTAACAACAATGCAAGTGTCAAACAACATTTCAAAATTAAGTATACAAATAGCAAAGTTCAATCGGTAAGAACCTTCCTGCATGTACCCTATGGTGTACACTTTAGTTTACATTCAGTCGACAAGAACCTTGCTACGTGTACACTATGGTATACACATTAGTTTACACTTTATCACGTGACATCATCTAGTTGGATAGTTTAAATTTTAAACAGTTTTCACATCCAATTGACACTTGACAACAATACAAGTGCTAAAAAAGTGTCGAAAATCAGTGTACAAATAGTAAAGTTCAATCAGTGAGGACCTTGCTACATGTACACTATGGTGTACACTTTAGTTTACACTTTACCATGTGACATTACCCTGTTGGACGATTTAAATTTCGAACAGTTTTCCCATCTAATTGACACTTGACAACAATGCAAGTGTCAAATAATGTGTCAAAAATCAGTGTACAAATAGCAAAGTTCAATCGGTAAAAACCATACTACATGTACACTATGGTGTACACTTTAGTTTACACTTTATCACGTGACATTACCCAATTGGACACTTTAAATTTCAAATCATTTTCACGTATAATTGACACTTGACAGCAATACAAGTGTCAAACAACGTGTCGAAAATTTGTGTACAATTAGCAAAGTTCAATCGGTGAGGACCTTGCTACGTCTACACTATAGTGTACACTTTAGTTTAGATTTCGCCACGTGACATTACCTTGTTGGACAGTTTAAATTTCAAACAGTTTTCCCATTCAGTTGACACTTGACAACAATGCAGGTGTCAAACAACGTGTTAAAATTAAGTGTACGAATTGTAAAGTTCAATCGGTAAGAACCTTGCTACATGTACAGTATGGTGTACACTTTGGTTTACATTCAGTCGATAAGAACCTTGCTAAGTTTACACTATGGTTTACACTTTAGTTTACACTTTATCACGTGACATTTCTCTGTTGGACAGTTTAAATTTCAAACAGTTTTCACATCCAATTAACACTTGAAAATAATGCAAGTGTCAAACGTGTCGAAAATTAGTGTACAATCAGCAAAGTTCAATCGGTGTGGACCTTTCTACATGTACACTATAGTGTACACTTTGGTTTACACTTTGCCACGTGACGTTACCCTGTTGGACAGTTTAAATTTTAAACAATTTTTCCATCCAATTGACACTTGACAACAATGCAAGTGTCAAACAACGTGTCAAAAATCAATGTACAAATATTAAATTTCAATTGGTAAAAACCTTGCTACATGTACACTATGGTGTACACTTCGATTTACATTTTGCCACATGACATTACCCTGTTGGATAGTTTAAATTTTAAACAATTTCCCAACCAATTGAAACTTTACAACAATGCAAGTGTCAAACAACATGTCAAAAATCAGTGTACAAATAGCGAAGTTCAATCGGTAAAAACATTGCGACATGTACACTATGGTGTACACTTTAGTTTACACTTTGCCACGTGTTATTACCCTGATGGATAGTTTAAATTTCAAACAGTTCCCCATCCAATTGACACTTTACGAAGATGCAAGTGTCAAACATCTTGTCAAAAATTAGTGTAAAAATAGCAAAGTTCAATCGGAAAGAACCTTGCTACGTGTGCACTATGGTCTAACTTTAGTTTGTACTTTGCCATGGGACATTACCCTGTTGGATAGTTTAAGTTTCCAATAGTTTTCCCATCCAATTAACACTTGACAACAATGCATATGTCAAACAATGTGTCAAAATTCAGTGTAAAAGATGTAAAGTTCAATCGGAAAGAACCTTGCTACATGTACACTATGGTGTACACTTTAGTTTACATTTTGCCACTTGACA
>NW_019250835.1:199072-205519 GCF_002742605.1 Olea europaea var. sylvestris
TGTACAAATAGCAAAGTTCAATCGGTAAGAACCTTGCTACATGTACACTATGGTATATACTTTAGTTTACATTCAATCGGTAAGAACCTTGCTACGTGTACACTATGGGGTACACTTTAGTTTACACTTTGTCACGTGACATTACCCAGTTGGACAGTTTAAATTTTAAATAGTTTTCACATCTAGTTGACACTTTACAATAATGCAAGTATCAAACAACATGTCGAAAATTAGTGCACAAATAGCAAAGTTCAGTTAGTGAGGACCTTGCTACATGTACATTATGGTGTACACTTTAGTTTACGTTTTGCCACGTGACATTACCCTGTTGGACAGTTGAAATTTCAAAAGGTTTTCCCATCCAATTGACACTTGACAACAGTACAAGTGTCAAATAACGTGTCAAAATTAAGTGTACAAATTGCAAAGTTCAATCAGTAAGAACCATGCTACATGTACACTATGTTGTACACTTTAGTTTACATTCAGTCGGTAAGAACCTTAGTACGCGTACACTATGGTGCACACTTTAGTTTACGATTTATCATGTGATATTTCCCTATTGGATCATTTAAATTTCAAACATTTTTCACATCCAAATAACATTTGACAACAATGCAAATGTCAAACAACGTGTCGAAAATCAGTGTACAAATAGAAAAGTTCAATTGGTGAGGACCTTGCTACATGTACACTATGGTGTATACTTTAGTTTACACTTTTCCACTTGACATTACTCTATTGGACAGTTTAAATTTCAAACAGTTTTCCCATCCAATTGACACTAGACAACAATGGAAGTGTCAAACAATATGTCAAAAATCAGTGTACAAATAGCAAAGTTCAATCAGTAAAAACCTTGCTACATGTACACTATGGTGTACACTTTACCACATGACATTACCCTGTTGGACAGTTTAAATTTTAAACAGTTTTCCCATCCAATTGACACTAGACAACAATGGAAGTGTCAAACAATATGTCAAAAATCAGTGTACAAATAGCAAAGTTCAATCAGTAAAAACCTTGCTACATGTACACTATGGTGTACACTTTACCACATGACATTACCCTGTTGGACAGTTTAAATTTTAAACAGTTTTCCCATCCAATTGACCCTTGACAAAAATGCAAGTATCAAACAACATGTCGAAAGTCAGTGTACAAGTAGTAAAGTTCAATCGATAAGGCCCTTGTCACATGTACACTCTGATGTTCACTTTAGTTTACACTTTGCCACGTGATATTACCTCATTGGACAATTTAAATTTCAAACAGTTTTCCCATCCAATTAACACTTGACAACAATGCAAGTGTCAAACAACTTGTCTAAATTCAGTGTACAACTAGCAAAGTTCAATCGGTAAGAACCTTGCTACGTGTATACTATGGTGTTCACTTTAGTTTATACTTTGCCACGTGACATTACCCTATTGGACAGTTTAAATTTTAAGCAGTTTTTCGATCCAATTGGCACTTGACAACAATGCAAATGTCAAACAGCGTGTGATAAATCAGTATACAAATAGCAAAGTTTAATCGGTATGAACCTTGGCAAATGTACACTATGGTGTACACTTTAGTTTACACTTTGCCATGTGACATTAACCTATTGGATAGTTTAAATTTTAAAAAGTTTTCCCATCCAATTAACTTTTGACAACAATGTAAGTTTCAAACAACGTGTCAAAAATTAGTGTTCAAATAGCAAAGATCAATTGGTAAGAACCTTGCTACATGTACACTATGGTGTAAACTTTTGTTTACACTTTGCCGCCTGCCATTACCCTGTTGGACAATTTAAATTTCAAATAGTTTTTCCGTCCAATTCACACTTGACAACAATACAAGTGTCAAACATCGTGTCAAAAATTAGTGTACAAATAGCAAAATTCAATCGGTAAGAACCTTGCTACATGTGCACTATGGTGTACACTTTAGTTGACACTTTGCCACGTGATATTACCCAGTCGGACAGTTTAAATTTCAAACAGTTTTTCCATCTAATTGACACTTGAAAACAATGCAGGTGTCAAACAACGTGTCAAAAATTAGTGTACAAATAGCAAAGTTCAATCGATAAGAACCTTGCTCGATGTACACTATGGTGTATACTTTAGTTGACACTTTGTCACGTGATATTACCCAGTCGGACAGTTTAAATTTCAAACAGTTTTTTCATCTAATTGACACTTGAAAATAATATAGGTGTCAAACAACGTGTCAAAAATCAGTGTACAAATAGCAAAGTTCAATCGGTAAGAACCTTGCTAGATGTACACTATGGTTTACATTCAATCGATAACAACCTTGCGACGTGTACACTATGGTGTACACTTTAGTTTATACTTTGTCATGTGACATTACCCAGTTGGAGAGTTTAAATTTTAAAACATTTTTCACATCCAATTAACACTTGGTAACAATGCAAGTGTCAAAAAACGTGTCGAAAATCAGTGTACAAATAGTAAAGTTCAACCGGTAAGAACCTTGCTACGTGTACACTACGGTGTACACTTTAGTTTATACTTCGCCACGTGATATTTCCCTATTGGATGGTTTAAATTTTAAATAGTTTTGCCATCCAATTAACACTTGACAACATTGCAAGTGTCAAACAACGCGTCAAAAATCAGTGTACAATTGGTAAGAATCTTGCAACATGTACACTATGGTGTACACTTTAGTTTACACTTTGCCACGTGACATTACCCTGACGGATAGTATAAATTTCAAATTGTTTTGCCATCCAATTGATGCTTGACAATAATGTATGTGTCAAACAACATGTCAAAAATCAGTGTACGAATAGTAAAGTTCAATTGGTAAGGACCTTGCTACATGTGCACTATGGTGTGCACTTTAGTTTACACTTTGCCATGTGACATTACCATAATGGATAGTTTAAATTTCAAACAGTTTTTTCCATCCAATTAACACTTCACAACAATGCAAGTGTCAAACAACGTGTCGAAAATTAGTGTACAAATAGCAAAGTTCAATTGGTAAGGACCTTGCTACATGTACACTATGGTGTACACTTTAGTTTACACTTTTCCACGTGACATTACCTTGTTGGATAGTTTAAATTTTAAATAGTTTGCCCATCTAATTGAAACTTGACAACAATGCAAGTGTCAAACAACGTGTTAAAAATTAGTGTACAGATAGCAGAGTTCAATCGGTGAAAACCTTGCTACATGTACACTATTGTGAACACTTTAGTTTACACTTTGCCACATGACATTAAGCTATTGGACAGTTTAAATTTCAAACATTTTTTCCATCAAATCGACACTTGACAACAATACAAGTGTTGAACAACGTGTCTAAAATCAGTGTACAAATGGCAAAGTTCAATCGGTAAGAACCTTGCGACTTGTACACTATGGTGTACACACTTTAGTTTACACTCTTCCACTTGACATTACCTAAATGGACACTATATATTTCAAATAGTTTTACCATCCAATTGGCACTTGACAACAATGCAACCACCAAACAACATGTCGAAAATCAGTGTACAAATAGCAAAGTTCAACAGGTAGGAACCTTGTTACATGTATATTATTGTGTACATACTTTAGTTTACACTTTGCCATGTGACATTACCCTGCTGGATAGTTTAAATTTCAAACAGTTTTCCCATCCAATTGTACAAATAGCAAAGTTTAATCAGTAAGAACCTTGTTACATGTACACTATAGTGTACACAGTTTAGTTTACACTTTGCCACGAGACATTACTCTGTTGGATAGTTTAAATTTCATATAATTTTCCCATACAATTAACAATTGACAACAATGCGAGTGTCAAACAACATTTCAAAAAGTAGTGAACAAATAGCAAAGTTCAATCGGTATGAACCTTGCTAAATGTACACTTTAGTTTACACTTTGCCACGTGACATTACCCTATTGGACAGTATAAATATCAAACAGTTTTCCCTTCCAATTGACACTTGACAAAAATGCAAGTGTCAAACAACGTATCAAAAATCAGTGTACAAATAGCAAAGTTCAGTCGGTATGAACCTTGCTACATATACACTATGGCATACACACTTTAGTTTACACTTTGCCATGTGACATTACCCTACCGGACAGTTTAAATTTCAAATAGTTTTCCCCCCCGATTGTACAAATAGTAAAGTTCAATCGATAAGAACCTTGCTACATGTACACTTTGGTGTACACACTTTAGTTTACACATTGCCACGTGACATTAACCTGTTGGACAGTTTAAATTTCAAACAGTTTTCCCATCCAATTGACACTTGACAACAATGCAAGTGTCAAATCAAAAATTAGTGCGTTTACATTTTGCCACATGACATTACCCTGTTGGACGGTTTAAATTTCAAACAGTTTTCCAACCAATTGACACTTGACAACAATGCAAGTGTCAAACAACGTGTCAAAAATCAGTGTACAGATAGCAAAGTTCAATTGTTAAAAACATTGCGACATGTACACTATGGTGTACAGTTTAGTTTACACTTTGGCAGGTGTCATTACCCTGTTGGTCAGTTTAAATTTCAAACTGTTCTCCCATCCAATTGACACTTGGTAACAATGCAAGTGTCAAACAACGTGTCAAAAATTAGTGTACAAATACTAAATTTCAATCAGTAAAAACCTTGCTACATGTACATTATGGTGTACACATTAGTATACAATTTGCCACGTGACATTACCCAGTTGGACGGTTTAAATTTGAAATAGTTTTTGAACCAATTAACAGTTGACAACAATGCAAGGGTTAACATACGAGCCAAAAATCAATGTACAAGTAGCAAAGTTCAATCGTTAAAAACATTGCGACATGTACATTATGGTGTACACTTTAATTTACACTTTGCCACGTGTCATTACCCTGTTGGACAGTTTAAATTTCAGAAACTTCACCCATTCAATTGACACTTGACAACAATGCAAGTGTCAAACAACATGTCAAAAATTAGTGTACAAATAGCAATGTTATATCAATATATAAACCTAGCTACATCTACACTATAGCATACATAATATAGTTTACACTTTGCCACATAACATTACCCTATTGGACAGTTTAAATTTCAAACAGTTTTCCCATCCAATTATACAAATAGCAAAGTTCAATCGGTAAGAACATTGCTACATGTACACTGTGGTGCAAACACTTTAGTTTACACTTTACCATGTGACATACCCTGCTGGACAATATAAATTTCAAATAGTTTTTCCATCCAACTGACACTTGACAACATTGTAAGTGTCAAACAACGTGTCAAAAATCAGTGTACAAATTGCAAAGTTCAATCAGTATGAACCTTGCTACATGTACACTTTTGTTTAAACTTTACAACTTGACATTACCATGCTGGACAGTTTGAATTTCAAAGAGTTTTCCCATCCAATTGACGCTTAACAACAATGCAAGTGTCTAACAACGTGTCAAAATTTAGTGTACAAATAGCAAAGTTCAATCAGTAAGAACCATGCTACACGCACACAATGCTGTACACTTTAGTTTACATTCAATTGGTAAGAACCGTGCTACATGTACACTATGGTGTATACTTTAGTTTACACTTGTCCACGTGACATTACCTTGTTGGATAGTTTAAATTTCAAACATTTTTCCCATCCAATTGACACTTGACATTAATGTAAGTGTCAAACACCGTGTCAAAAATTAGTGTACAAATAGAAAAGTTCAATCCATAAAAACCTTGCTACGTGTACACTATGATGTACACTTTAGTTTAGACTTTGTCACGTACCATTACCCAGTTGGATAGTTTAAATTTCAAACAGTTTTCACATCCAATTGACACTTGACAACAATGCAAGTGTCAAACAACGCGTCGAAAATCAGTGTACAAATAGCAAAGTTCAATCGATGAGGACCTTGCTACATGTACACTATGGTGAACACTTAGTTTACACTTTGCCACGTGACATTACCCTGTTTGACAATTTAAATTTCAAATAGTTTTCCCTTCCAATTGACACTTGACAACAATGCAAGTGTCAAATAACGTGTCAAAAATTAGTGTACAAATAGCAAAAGTTCAATCGGCAAAAGTTCAATCGGTAAGAACCTTGCTACATGTACACTATGGTGTACACACTTTAGTTTACACTTTGCCACGTGACATACCCCGCTGGATAGTATAAATTTCAAACAATTTTCACATCCAATTGACACTTAACAACAATGTAAGTGTCAAAAGTCGTGTCAAAAATTAGTATACAAATAGCAAAGTTCAATCAATATGAACCTTGCTACATGTACCCTTTTGTTTACACTTTACCACTTGATATTACCCTGCTGGACAGTTTAAATTTCAAATAATTTTCACAACCCACTAACACTTGATAGCAATGCAAGTGTCAAACAACGTGTCCAAATTAAGTGTACAAATAGCAAAGTTCATTCAGTAAAAACCTTGCTACGTGTGCA
>NW_019250835.1:211416-215160 GCF_002742605.1 Olea europaea var. sylvestris
TGCTACATGTACACTATGGTGAACACTTTAGTTTACACTTTGCCACGTGACATTACCCTGTTCGACAGTTTAAATTTCAAACAGTTTTCCCTTCCAATTGACACTTGACAACAATTTAAGTGTAAAAAAATATGTCAAAAATCAGTGTACAAATAGCAAAGTTCAATCGGTAAGAACCTTGCTACATGTACACTATGGTGTATACACTTTAGTTTACACTTTGCCACATGACATACCCGACTGGACAGTATAAATTTCAAACTATTTTTCCATCCAATTGACACTTGACTACAATGTAAGTGTCAAAAGACATGTCAAAAATTAGTGTTCAAATAGCAAAGTTCAATCTGTATGAACCTTGCTACACGTACCCTTTTGTTTACACTTTACCACTTGATATTACCCTACTGGACAGTTTAACAGTTTTCCCAACCCATTGACACTTAATAATAATGCAAGTGTCAAACAACGTGTCCAAATTAAGTGTACAAATAGCAAAGTTCATTTGGTAAGAACCTTGCTACATGTACACTATGGTGTACACTTTAGTTTACATTCAATCGGTAAGAACCTTGTTGCGTGTATGGTATGGTGTACACTTTAGTTTACACTTTGTCATGTGACATAACCTAGTTAGACAATTTTAATTTCAAATAGTTTTCACATCCAATTAACACTTGACAACAATGCAAGTGTCAAACAACATGTCAAAAATGAGTGTACAAATAGCAAAGTTCAATCGGTGAGGACCTTGCACCTTGCTACATATACACTATGGTGTACACTTTAGTTTACACTTTACCACGTGATATTATCCTATTGGACAGTTTAAATTTCAATTAGTCTTCCCATCCAATTGATACTTGACAACAATGTAAGTGTCAAACAACGTGCCAAAAATCAGTGTACTAATAGTAAAGTTCAATCGGTAACAACCTTGCTACATGTACACTATGGTGTACACTTTAATTTATATTTTGCCATGTGACATTACCCTATTGGGCAGTTTAAATTTGAAATAGTCTCCCAACCAATTGACATTTGACAACAATGCAAGTGTCAAAAAACGTGTCAAAAGTCAGTGTACAAATAGCAAAGTTTGATCAGTAAAAACATTGCGACATGTACACTATGGTGTACACTTTAGTTTACACTTTACCATGTGTCATTACCCTGTTGGATAATTTAAATTTCAAATAGTTCTCCCATCCAATTGACACTTGACAACAATAAAAGTGTCAAAGAACGTGTCAAAAATCAGTGTACAAATAGCAAAGTTCAATCGGTAAGAACCTTGCTACATGTACCCTATGGTGTACACACTTTAGTTTACACTTTGCCACGTGCCATTACCCTGCTAGACAATTTAAATTTCAAACAGTTCTCCCATCCAATTGACACGTGATAACAATGCAAGTGTCAAACATCGTGTCAAAAATCAGTGTACAAATACCAAAGTTCAATCGGTGAGGTCCTTGCTACATGTACACTATGGTGTACACTTTAGTTTACACTTTACCATGTGTCATTACCCTGTTGGATAATTTAAATTTCAAATAGTTCTCCCATCCAATTGACACGTGATAACAATGCAAGTGTCAAACATCGTGTCAAAAATCAGTGTACAAATACCAAAGTTCAATCGGTGAGGTCCTTGCTACATGTACACTATGGTGTACACTTTAGTTTACACTTTACCATGTGTCATTACCCTGTTGGATAATTTAAATTTCAAATAGTTCTCCCATCCAATTGACACGTGATAACAATGCAAGTGTCAAACATCGTGTCAAAAATCAGTGTACAAATACCAAAGTTCAATCGGTGAGGTCCTTGCTACATGTACACTATGGTGTACACTTTAGTTTACACTTTACCATGTGTCATTACCCTGTTGGATAATTTAAATTTCAAATAGTTCTCCCATCCAATTGACACGTGATAACAATGCAAGTGTCAAACATCGTGTCAAAAATCAGTGTACAAATAGCAAAGTTCAATCGGTATGTACCTTGCTATATGTACAGTATGGCATACACACACCACGTGACATTACCCTGCTAGACAGTTTAAATTTCAAAATAGTTTCCCAATCCAATTGTACAAATAGCAAAGTTCAATCGGTAAGAACCTTGCTACATGTACCCTATGGTGTACACACTTTAGTTTACACTTTGCCACGTGCCATTACCCTGCTAGACAATTTAAATTTCAAACAGTTCTCCCATCCAATTGACACGTGATAACAATGCAAGTGTCAAACATCGTGTCAAAAATCAGTGTACAAATAGCAAAGTTCAATCGGTATGAACCTTGCTATATGTACAGTATGGCATACACACACCACGTGACATTACCCTGCTAGACAGTTTAAATTTCAAAATAGTTTCCCAATCCAATTGTACAAATAGCAAAGTTCAATTGGTAAGGACCTTGCTACATGTACACTATGGTGTACACTTTAGTTTTCACTTTGGCACGTGACATTACCCTGATGGACAGTTTAAATTTCAAACAGTTTTCCCATCAAATTAACACTTGACAGCAATACAGTGTCAAACAACATGTCAAAAATCAGTGTACAAATAGCAAAGTTCAATCGGTAAGAACCTTGCTACATGTACTCTACGGTATACACTTTAGTTTACACTTTGTCACGTCACACTGCACTATTGGACAGCTTATAATTCAAATAGCATTGTCATCCAATTGACACTTGACAACAATGCAAGTATCAAATAACGTGTCAAAAATCAGTATACAATTATCAAATTTCGATCGGTAAGGTCCTTGCAATATGTACACTATAGTGTACACTTTAGTTTACACTTTGCCACGTGACATTACACAGTTGGATAGCATAAATTTCAAATAGTTTTTCCATCCAATTGATACTTGACAACAATACGAGTGTCAAACAATGTGTCTAAAATCAGTGTACAAATAACAAAGTTCAATCGGTAAGAACCTTGCTACAAGTACACAATGGTGTACACACTTTAACTTACACTTAGCCACGTGACATGACCTTGTTGGACAGTATAAATTTCAAACAGTTTTTCGATCCAATTGACACTTGAAAACAATGCGAGTGTCAAACAACGTGTTAAAAATCAGTGTACAAATAGCAAAGTTCAATCGGAATGAACCTTGCTACATATACACTTTAGTTTACACTTTACCACGTGATTTTACCCTATTGGACAGTTTAAATTTCAAAAAGTATTCCCATCCAATTGACACTTGACAACAATGCAAGTGTTAAACAACGTGTTAAAAATCAGTAATTGGTAAGAACCTTGCTACGTGTACGCTATGGTGTACACTTCGGTTTACACCTTGCCACGTGACATTACCCTATTGGATAGCTTAAATTTCAAATAGTTTTCGCATCCAATTAACACTTGACATCAATGCAAGTGTCAAAAAAAGTGTCAAAAATCTGTGTACAAATAACAAAGTTCAATAGGTAAGAACCTTGCTACATGTACACTATGGTGTACACTTCAGTTTACACTTTATCACGTGACATTACCCAGTTGGATAGCTTAAATTTCAAACAGTTTTCCCATCCAATTGACACTTGACAATAATGCAAGTGTCAAACAGCGGGTCAAAAATCAGTGTACAAATAGCAAAATTCAATTGGTAAGGACCTTGCTACAAGTACACTATGGTGTACACTTTTGTTTTCACTTTGCCACGTGACATTACTCTGTTGGACAGTTTAAATTTCAAACAGCT
>NW_019250835.1:215648-284106 GCF_002742605.1 Olea europaea var. sylvestris
ACACTTTAGTTTACACTTTGCCACGTGACATTACACAGTTGGATAGCATAAATTTCAAATAGTTTTTCCATCCAATTGATACTTGACAACAATACGAGTGTCAAATAACGTGTCTAAAATTAGTGTACAAATAACAAAGTTCAATCGGTAAGAACCTTGCTACATGTACACAATGGTGTACACACTTTAACTTACACTTAGCCACGTGACATGAACTTGTTGGACAGTATAAATTTCAAACTATTTTTCGATCCAATTGACACTTGAAAACAATGCGAGTGTCAGACAATGTGTTAAAAATCAGTGTACAAATAGCAAAGTTCAATTGGAATGAACCTTGCTACATATACACTTTAGTTTACACTTTACCACGTGATTTTACCCTATTGGACAGTTTAAATTTCAAAAAGTTTTCCCATCCAATTGAAACTTGACAACAATGCAAGTGTCAAACAACGTGTTAAAAATCAGTGTACATATAGCAAAGTTCAATTGGTAAGAACCTTTCTACATGTACGCTATGGTGTACACTTCGGTTTACACTTTGCCACGTGACATTACCCTATTGGATAGTTTAAATTTCAAATAGTTTTCGCATCCAATTAACACTTGACATCAATGCAAGTGTCAAAAAATGTGTCAAAAATCTATGTACAAATAACAAAGTTCAATCGGTAAGAACCCTGCTACATGTACACTATGGTGTACACTTTAGTTTACACTTTATCACGTGACATTACCTAGTTGGATAACTTAAATTTCAAATGGTTTTCCCATCCATTTGACACTTGACAATAATGCAAGTGTCAAACAACGGGTCAAAAATCAGTGTACAAATAGTAAAATTCAATTGGTAAGGACCTTGCTACATGTACACTATGGTGTACACTTTAGTTTTCACTTTGCCACGTGACATTACTCTGTTGGACAGTTTAAATTTCAAACAGCTTTCCCACCTAATTGAAACTTGACAACAATGTATGTGTCCAACAACGTGTCAATAATCAGTGTACAAATAGCAAAGTTCAATCGGCTAGAACCTTGCGACATGTACATTGTGGTGTACACATTAGTTTACACTTTGCCACGTGACATTACCCTGTTGGACAATTTAAATTTCAAACATTTTTTCCATCCAATTAGAACTTGAAAACAAGGCAAGTATCAAACAACATGTCCAAAATCAGTGTACAAATAGAAAAGTTCAATCGGTAAGAACCTTGCTACGTGTACACTATGGTGTACACATTATTTTATACTTTGCCAAGTGACATTATCCTTATGGACAATTTAAATTTCAAACATTTTCCCATCCAATTGACACTTGACTACAATGCAAGTGTCAAACAACATGTCCAAAATTAGTGTACAAATAGCAAAGTTCGGTCGGTAAGAACCTTGCGACATGTATTAGTTTACACTCTGCCACGTAACATTACCCTGCTGGACAGTATAAATTTCAAATAGTTTTGCCATCCAATTGACACTTGATAACAATATAAGAGCTAAATAACGTGTCGAAATTAAGTGTACAAATAGCAAAGTTCAATCGGTAAGAACCATGCTACATATACACTATGGTGTACACACTTTAGTTTACACGTCGCCACGTGACATTAACCTGCTGGACAGTTTAAATTTCAAACAGTTTTTCCATGCATTCGTACAAATAGCAAAGTTCAATCAGTAAGAACCTTGCAACATGTACACTATGGTGTACACACTTTAGTTTACACTTTGCAGTGTGACATTACCCTGCTGGACAATATAAATTTCAAATAGTTTGTTCATCCAATTGACACTTGACAACAACGTAAGTATCAAACAACGCGTTAAAAATCAATGTACAAAGAGCAAAGTTCAATCGGTATGAACTTTTCAACATGTACACTTTTGTTTACACTTTACCACATGACATTACCCTGCTAGATAGTTTAAATTTCAAACAGTTTTCCCATCCAATTAACTCTTGACAACAATGCAAGTGTCAAAAAACGTGCCGAAAATCTCTGTACAAATAGCAAAGTTCAATCGGTAAAAACCTTGCTACGTGTACACTATGGTGCACACTTTAGTTTACACTTTGATACATGACATTACCCTGTTGGAAAATTTAAATTTCAAACAGTTGTCCCATCCAATTGACACTTGACAACAATGCAGGGTCAAACAACGTGTGAAAAATCAGTGTACAAATAGCGATGCACAATCGGTGAGAACCTTGCGACATGTACACTATGGTGTACAATTTAGTTTACACTTTGCCACGTGACATTACCCTTTTGGATAGTTTAAATATTCAAACAGTTTTCCCATCCAATTAACATTTGACAACAATACAGGTGTCAAACAACGGGTCAAAAATCAGTGTACAAATAAAAAAGTTCAATCGGTAAGAACCTTGTGACATTTACACTATGGTGGACACTTTAGTTTACACTTTTCCACGTGACATTACCCTGTTGGACAGTTTAAATTTCAAATAGTTTTCCAAACCAATTGACACTTTACAATAATGCAAGTGTCAAACTGTAGAACCCCAAATAATTTTAAACACCTTAGTGGCACTAAGACATGAATATTGGATGGCTAAAGTATATTTCAGATTTTTAGTCTCATTTGAGACCCATTTATGAAATAGAAAACATTGGATTTGGGAAATGATATCTAAAGAAAAGTTATAGCTCTTTGAGTTAGATTTCCAACACAATTTGAATTGTCTCAATCGGATATTGAGAGAAGAAATTATGATAGAAATACTAAAGGCTATATAGTATCAACTGAAGTACTCAGAATATGAAAAGTCAATTTCCTACACGATTTTCTAGGACCTTCTTAAGCAGGCAATCAATAAGATCCGTGCAAGGATAAAGGTAGCACAGGATTGACAGAAGAGCTATGCGGATACAAGGAGGAAGGATTTAGAATTCAAAGTTGGAGAAAGAGTGTTTACGAAAGTGGCACCAATGAAAGGTGTACTTAGGTTTAGCAAGAAAGGAAAGCTACGACCCAGCTATATCGGACCATTCGAGATACTTGATAGGATCAGAAATGTAGCCTTTTGGTTAGCGCTCCCACCAGGGTTATCGGCAGTGCACAACGTGTTCCATGTATCAATGATCAAGAAGTACGTGCATGATCCTAATCATGTAGTGAACTATCAGTCCGTGGAAGTACAAAAGGACTTATCCTATGAAGAGGTACCAATTAGGATATTGGATCGAAAGGTGCATAAACTAAGGAACAAAGAAATTCAATTGGTCAAAATACAATGGAATAATCATGAAATAGAAGAGGCCACTTGGAAAGGAGAAGAGGAAGCCAAAAACAAGTATCCAACACTATTCGCTCAATCAAAAGGTAAATTACGAATTTTTAACTAAGGTGTGGGGGATGTAGAACCCCAAATAATTTTAACCACCTTAGTGGCACTAAGACATGAATATTGGATGGCTAAAGTATACTTCAGATTTTTAGTCTCATTTTAGACCCATTTAACACATAGAAAACACTTGATTAGGAAAATGATATCAAAAGAAAAGTTGTAGGTCTTTGAGTTGGCTTTCCAACGCACTTTTAATTACCTTAATCAAATATCGGGAGAAGAAGTTATGATAGAAATACTAAAGGCTGTATAGTATCAACCGAAATATGCGGAATATGATAAGTCAAATTCCTACACCATTTTCTAGCACCTTCTTAAACCTATAACTCCCACATAAATGGCACCCGTATTAATGAGCATTAGGCCCTTCACTTGCCCTTAAGTTGTGAGATTTTCACCTATAAATAGGCCCCAATGCATACACATTTTTCACACCAAGGCAAAAGCTTCTAAGTATAAAAGAGAGAGTTTTCAAGTCTAGAAAAAAGTGAAAGGAGAGGGAGGAAAATTAGTTTTTCCTAAAAGTTTTGGTGCTATCAAGAAGTGTTTTCCAAGCATCAATTCTCAACGGAGTGTTTTTTTTTTAAACATCAAAGGAGTGCATTTTTCAACAAGGTTCAAAGCATCGATCAAGGGAGGTAGAGATGCAAAGTATTAATTCGTGTTAAGTTATAAGTTTCTAGCAAATGAAGATTTATGTTAATGTTTGTATATCTAATGGTACCTCCAGTATGGCATACACCTCCATGTCTAATGGTACCTTCAGATACAGCATGTACTTCCGATCGAGGCATCGTGTTAAGTCATGACTCTACGTGTTTGGGATTCTATCGAAAATCCTACTATGAAAAGGTTTCTAAAGTTACAGCTTTGAAATGTAAAGCTTGATCACAAATGCACCAATGATATCTATTGAGTTTTTTAACTCACGAGTTTAACCCCTTCTTTACAGATTGATATGATTCTACCTTGGGCCTGGATGATGGAAAAGATGGAGAGTGGTGCAACGAGCCCATGGAAAACCCGGTGAACAAATGATTTAGATTTTTTTTTGAACGTTTTCAATGTTGTTTCTTTGAAGTATTTGAATAACGCTGAATGTGAGAACAAGTTGTGTTTTCTTCAAAAAAATTACATTCCGTTATTATTTTATTCAGTGTTTTATTTAAAGTATTTGAAAGGTTGTTAAAATTATCATTGTAAAAATTAAGCTTCCGCTAAAACATATTCTCCTATGACTAAACCATTGGTTAGTTAAGTAAAGTAAGTAGCGTTCTGGTCCACAAGGGGTCGAGGCGTTACAGCGTGGTATCAGAGCACGGTTTAGCCAGTTCAGTAGACCATGTAGACAACGTGTCAAAAATCAGTGTACAAATAGCAAAGTTCAATCGGTAAGGACCTTGCTCAATGTACACTATGGTGTACACTTTAGTTTACACTTTGTCACGTGACAATACCACGTTGGACAGTTTAAATTTCAAATAGTTTTCCCATCCAATTAACACTTGACAACAATGAAAATTTCAAACAATGTGTTAAAAATCAGTGTACAAATAGCAAAATTTAATTGGTAAGAACCTTGCTACATGTACACTATGGCGTACACACTTTAGCATACACTTTACCTCTTGACATTGTCTTGTTGGACAGTATAAATTTCAAACTATTTTCCCATCTAATTGACACTTGACAACAATGCAAGTATCAAACAACGTGTCAAAAATCAATGCACAATAGCAAAGTTCAATCGGTACTACCGCTGCAAGTTCTAAATCATGTGTCGGGTAGCTCTACACATGTTTCTTCAATTGTCTTGAAGCATAGGCTATCACTTTTCCATTCTTCATTAGTACACATCCCAATCCTCGCTTGGATACATTGCTGTATATAACAAACCCTTCCGTATCTTCAGGTATTGTTAATATAGGTGCTGATATCAACTCCTGCTTAAGTTCTTGGAAACTTTGTTCGCATTTTTCCGTCCACTGGAATTTTACTCCCTTCCTTGTAAGCTGTGTCATTGGTCCAGCTATTTTGGAGAATCCTTCTATGAATCTCCTATAATATCCAGCCAATCCTAGAAAACTCCATACTTCGCCAGCATTTGTTGGTGCTTTCCAGTTGGTTACTACTTCTACTTTTGCTGGATCTACTTCAATCCCTTGGGCAGTAATTACATGTCCAAGAAATCCAACTCGTTCAAGCCAAAACTCGCACTTCTTGAATTTGGCATACAGCTTCTCCTTGCGTAATACCTCTAAGGCTATTCTCAAGTGCTCTTTATGTTGCTCCTTACTCATAGAATATATCAGAATGTCATCGATGAAGACTATAGTAAACTTATCCAAGTATTGATGAAACACTCGATTCATTAGGTCCATGAACACTACAGGTGCATTGGTTAGCCCAAACGACATCACCGTAAACTCGTAGTGTCCATATCGAGTTCTAAAAGCTATCTTAGGTATATCCTTTGTCTCTACTTTCAGTTGATGGTATCCCGATCGTAAATCGATCTTGGAAAATACCTTAGCTCCTTTCAGTTGATCTAACATATCCTCGATCCTCGGGAGTGAGTACTTATTCTTAATGGTTAATCGATTTATCTCCCTATAATCGATGCACATCCTCATGCTTCCATCTTTTTTCTTTACAAACAACACTGGCGCACACCATGGAGATACGCTTGGTAATATGAAGTCCATATCTAGGATTTCTTACGACTGCTTCTTTAATTCTTGTAGTTCCTTTGGGGCCATTCGGTACGGCGCCTTAAATGCTGGTGCCGCCCCGAAAATTAGATCTATGGTGAATTTCACTTGTCTATCGGGTGGAATACCAGATAGATCTTTTGGAAACACATGTACGAATTCCCGTACTACTGGTAAATCTTCAACCCTTATCATCTCTTATTTCCCTCCTGAGATACTTACTAGATATCCTTGACATGTTTCTTTTCTCAACATCTTCTCAGCTTGTAAAGCTGATACTACTCGAATAAGGGGTTTCATCTTCATTCCAAGGAACGAAAATGGTTCCTCTCCTGGTTTCTGAAATGATACTACCATTTCCTTACCTCGGATGGTGGCGTAATTACAACCTAACCAATCCATGCCTAGTATTACATCAAAATCCTTCATTTCTATCATGTGTAGGTTCGCTTCCTTTGGTTTTCCCTCAACTTCAATACTTAATGACTTGGCTATTCTATCAGTATTCAAAGGGTTACCCGAAGGAATACTAACTTTTAATGTACCTTTCGACTTATCACAGGTAATACTAGATTTAGCCATAAAAGTTGTTGAAGCAAAGGAGTGTGTAGCTCCTGAATCAAACAATACATAAGCAGGTGTATTAGCTATCAGTATAGTGCCTGTTATGACATTAGAGTTTTCCTCTGCATCTTGTTGAGTCAATGCAAAAACTCGTGCTTTTCCTTTCTGGTTCTGGTCGCTGTTATCATCCTTCTTCTGAGTATGTGTGGGACAATCCCTAATGATATGTACTGGCTTGCCACATCCAATATAGATATTTTTCCCTTGTAAGCACTCGCCACGATGTGTCCTTCCACACTCAGAACAGGGCGCAATAACCGGCACAATGCTTTTGCTGGCATTGGCTCGGCCATTAGCTTTCTTGTTCTGCCACTTGCCTTTTCCCTTATCCTGGCCATTCCATTTCCTCTTTCCCATGTTACCATTGTCCAGTTGATTGAACAGTTGACCATGTTGTTCGGCGCTAGTCTTCTGGTACCAAATAGCATGAGCTCTTTCCAGCATTTCACGGTATGTGGTGAAGCGATCGGACATAAGTATCATGCTTATATCCGAGTTCAGCCCTTGTTCAAACCTTCGTACCTTCTTATCTTCCGTATCCACCAGATGTGGAGCATACCTTGAAAGTTGATCAAACTCCTCTCATACTCAGTCAGGGGCGTAGTCTTTTGCTCGAGTTGGAGGAATTCACTTTCTTTGTGATCCCTCAAGGACTGGGGAAAGTACTTGTCCATTACGTCCCCTTTGAATTGCTCCCAAGTCAATTTTGCTTGTTGCTCAAGGGTCCTTATCCTTGACATTGAGTCCCACCAGTGACTTGCATCACCGGAGAACATGAACTCAGTACACTGGACTTTTTGAGAGTTTGTGTACCCTATAAATCAGAATATACGCTCCAACTTGCGAAGCCACTCCTCGGCTACAAGTGGATCAGTTGCTCCGTTGAAGGTAAGGGGCTTGTGCCTTCGAAATTGCTCGACCACTGAAGCATGATTTGGAACATTAGGAGCTAGTGGTAGGGGTTGAGCTTGGTTTGGGTTTTGCCTGCCTCGATCTTGAACCGCTCGGAGGAGGTCTCTTATCAAGTTTTGGTTTGCGCGGGCCATTTCCTTTAGACAAAACATATGGTTCTTATTAGTTTCATTCTTCGAGTACTAAAGCAAAGAAGATAGTATTTTATTTCTTGACATAAGGGAAGCTATTACAAGGATTTAAATCTAATCTCTATAAGTTCTACAGATCTTCTTTGGTGGAGCTTCATCTTCGGAAGAGTCTTCCGCCTCAGGTCCGAACTCTATGTCCATCTCAACCTGTGGCTCAGGCTCAAGATCATTCTCTAAATCATCCTCTGGTTCTTCTTTGAGATCTTCTTCCTTAGCCAAAGGTTCCTCCTCAGGCTCCTTATGGATTACATCATCCCACAAATCAATCAGGGCATGGCAATACCTCTCAAACTCGAACAGGTTTGGGTTGCCTTCTAACATTTCATCTCTAACCGTGACTCCCATATCTCCCCATTGAGGTGGGAGGGAGTGTGTGAGGTTATTTATGGCCTCAATATGCATGATCTCCATTCCAACATTAACCGCCGTCATGCATCTCTCATAGATGTCATACACATGTTTGCTAAGCGGTTTGGTCAGATCAGTTACATAGTTTTCGTAGGAATGGATAGCAATTCTACGGTTCAATGATTCTCTATATGCCCTAGCCGTTCTACGAGCCATATTTGTTGCATTTTCACATACATCATTCTTTTTCTTTGCTTAAAGAAAACATGCAAATATTTAAACTTACATATCATGCAATTCCCTTTAAGCCCTTAGCTTTTGCCCAAGTCCATTATATATCTTTAAATAACACATCTCTAAATCATATCAAAGCATCATAACATAAACATAATCATTAACTTTAAACATGAACATACCTGGGCTATAGGATGAGATTGATGGATGGATGCACGATGCCATGGAATACCTTAAACTTTTCGTTTTCCTTTTTTTTTTAAAAAAATACTTGGTCTACAAAACCGGCTAAACCTTGCTCTGATACCACGCTGTAACGCCCCGACCCCTAGTGGACCGGAACGCTACTTACTTTACTTAGCTTAACCGGCGGTTTAGTAACAAGTGTATACGTTTTAGCGAAAGCTTACATCCTCGGATAATAATTTAAATAACAATACTTCAAATACTTTAAACAAAAATACTGAATCATTTTTCAAAACAACAAAATGTAATTTATTTGAAGAAAATATAACTTGTTCTCGCATTCTGCGTTATTTAAAACTTTAAAGAAATAACATTGGAAAACATTTCATAAAAATAAATCCAAATCACTTATTTACCGGATTTCCATGGGCTCGTTGCATCACTCTCCATCTTCTCCTCCATCCATGCCCGAGGTAGAATTCCTTCAATCTGTAGAGATGGGATTAAACCCGTGAGTTGAAAAACTCAATAGATGTCATAGGTGCATTCGTGATCAAGCTATACATTTCAAAACATTAACTTTATAAATTTTCATAGATGTCGTACCCGGAGGCACCATTTGACATGAAGGGGTATGCCGTACCCGAGGGCACCATTTGACATACGAACATTTCTTCAACATAGAGGGGTATGCCGTACCGAAGTACCATTTGACATACAACCATTAACATAGAGGGATATGCCGTACCGGAGTACCATTTGACATACAAACATTAACATGAATCGAAACTTATAACTTAACACGATTAAACACATTGCACCTCTACCTACCTTGATTGATGCTTTTGAAACTTTGAAAACTTGGATTGAAAACTTTGATGAAACTTGGACGTTGAAAGAAATGCACTCCTTGGATGTTTGAAAACCGTTGAGAATTGATGCTTGAAGACACTTCTTAAACTTCTAGGAAAAATAGTTTTCCTCCCTCTCTTTTTCTCTCTTGGAAACTCTTTCTTTAGTATGTAAAAGCTCTTGCTTTTGGTGTGGGAAAAATAAGTGAAATGAGTTTTCTATTTATATGTAAATATCCTATAACTTAAAGCAAATGAAGGGTCAAATTTCATTTAAGAGAGAAAACATGGGTGCCATTTAAGTTTGAGGTTAAATGCTTCAATTTAGTGGGGTTTTTACTGCCAAAAATGTGGGTAGCCCTTTGAGAAAATAATTGATGAAAATAAATATTTAAATTCTAGAGAAAAATGAGAATTTTTATTTCAGGCAATTTCGGTCGATCGGTTGTAGTCCGATTGACACTGTACAGCCTTCAGTTTTTCTATCATAACTTCTTTTCCCGATATCCGATTGAGGTAATTCAAAGTTCGTTGGAAAGCTAACTCAAAGTGCTACAAATTTTATTTATCGAACGTTTCCTATGTCGAAAATGGGTCTCAAATGATACTAAAAATCTGAAGTATACTTTAGCCATCCAATATTCATGTCTTAGTGCCACTAAGGTGTCTAGAATTATTTGGGGTTCTGCAATTAACACTGGACAACAATGTAAGTGTCAAACAACTTGTCAAAAATCATTGTACAAATAGCAAAGTTCAATCGATAAGAATCTTCCTACATAGATGCTATGGTGTACACTTTATTTTATACTTTGCCACGTGACATTACCCCATTGGATAGTTTAAATTTCAAATAGTTTTCCCATCCAGTTGACACTTGACAAAAACGCAAGTGTCGAACAATGTGAAATCAGTGTACAAATAGAAAAGTTCAATCGGTAAAAACCTTTCTACATGTACACTATGGTGTACACTTCAGTTTACACATTGCCACATGACATTACCCTATTGGTAAGTTTAAATTTCTATCAATTTTCCCATCCAGTTGACACTTGACAATAGTGCAAGTGTCAAACAATGTGTCAAAAATCAGTGTACAAGTAGCAAAGTTCAATCGGTAAGAACTATGCTACATGTACACTGTGGTGTACACACTTTAGCTCACACTTTGGCATGTGACATTACCCTGCTGGACAGTTTAAATTTCAAACAGTTTTCCCATCCAATTAGGACTTGACAAAAATGTAAGTGTCGAACAACGTGTCAAAAATTTGTTTACAAATAGCAAAGTTCAATCGGTAAGAACGATGCAACAAGTACGCTATTGTGTACAATTTAATTTACACTTTGCAAACTAGCATTACCCTGTTGGACAATTTAAATTTCAAACGGTTTCCCATCCAATTGACACTTGACAACAATGCAAGTGTCAAACATCGTGTCAAAAATCAGTGTACAAATAGCAAAGTTCAATCAATAAGAACCTTGCTACAAGTACACTATGTTGTACACTATAGTTTACACTTTGCCACATGACATTACCCTATTAGATAGTTTAAATTTCAAATAGGCTTCCCATCCAATTGACACTGGACAACAATGCAAGTGTCAAACAAAATGTCAAAAATCAGTGTACAAATAGCAAAGTTTAATCAGTAAGAACCTTGCTACATGTACACAATGGTGTACACTTTAGTTTATACTGTACCACGTGACATTAACCTACTGGACAGTTTAAATTTCAAATTGCCTTCCCATCCAATCGACACTTGAGAACAAAGCGAGTGTCAAACAACGTGTCAAAAATCAATGTACAAATAGCAAAGTTCAATCGTTAAGAACCATGCCACAAGTATACTACTTTGTACACTTTAGTTTATACTTTGCCACGTGATATTACCCTATTAGACAGTTTAAATCTCAAATAGGTTTCCCATCCAATTAACACTGGACAACAATGCAAGTGTCAAACAACTTGTCAAAAATCAGTGTACAAATAGCAAAGTTCAATCGATAAGAACCTTCCTACATGTACACTATGGTGTACAGTTTAGTTTACACTTTGCCATGTGACATTACCCTATTGGATTTCAAATAGCTTTCCTGTCCAGTTGATACTTGAAAACAATTTAAGTGTCAAACAACATGTCAAAAATCAGTGTACAAATAGCAGAGTTCAATCGGTAAGAACCTTTCTACATGTACACTATGGTGTATACTTTAGTTTAAACTTGCCACGTGACATTATCCTGTTGGACAGTTTAAATTTCAATCATTTTTCACATCCAACTGACACTTGACAACAATACAAGTGTCAAACAATGTGTCAAAAATCAATGTACAAATAACAAAGTTCAATCGGTAAGAACTTTGCTACATGTATACTTTGGTGTACACACTTTAGTTTACAATTTGGCACGTGATATTACCCTGTTGGACAGTTTAAATTTAAAACAGTTTTTCTATCCAATTGACACTTGACAATAATGCAAGTGTCAAACAATGTGTTAAATATTAGTGCATAAATCGCAAAGTTCAATCAGTAAAAACCTTGCTACATGTACACTATGGTGTACACACTTTAGTTTACACTTTACCACGTGACATTACCCTGTTGGATAGTTTAAATTTCAACCAATTTTCCTATCTAATTGAGACTTGAGAACAATGCAAGTTTCAAACAATGTGGCAAAAATCAGAGTACAAATAACAAAGTTCAGTCGGTAAGGACCATGTTACATGCACACTATGGTGTACATTTTAGTTTACGCTTTGCCACGTGACATTACCCTACTAGACAATTTGAATTTCAAAATTTTTTTCCACCCAATTGACACATGACAACAATGGACGTGTCAAACAACGTGCAAAAAATCAGTGTACAAATAGCAAAGTTCAATTGGTAAGAACGATGCAACAAGTACACTATTATGTACACTTTAATTTTCACTTTGCAACGTGACATTGCCCTATTAGACAATTTAAATTTCAGACAATTTCCCATTGAAAAGGTTAACTAAATATTGGAGATTGGCTTGATAAGAAATGGAATATCGAAAAGGTCGGAAATCGGTATCGACAAAGTTCAAGCTTTCTATTCGGTTGATCGAGACCACCTTAAACTCTAGATAGGTAATTGACATATTTGGGACATGATAAATAAAGGAACATGATCATGACGCGATAATAAATGTCTCATATGACATTATAAATATCGAGGTGCGATTTGATGAAATTGGTCGAGAATGGGCTGTCAATCGGGTAAGTAATTAAATGAACGATTGAGGAATTAGCTCTATAAAATATTTTGGGATCTTAGGGCAAGTGAAATGGATTGTAAACATATTAACATAAGCCCAGGACACTTGATTTGTACCTGCAAAGATAGATATAAAATCAGATTTTTTACTAGTGACCACCTCATGCTTTTAATATTTATCATTTTAACACCCAATTCGTTTAACCTTAAGGCATCAATCTCCTGTCCTACTCCTCAAGAACTTATTATAGGATGAATATATATCTTATAATCATAAATGGATCCAAATATAATGGTTGAAAATCAAGTATGGCTATAATGAAGACACGTCGTGCTTGGCACCTCATGCTTGGGATAGTTGTCATTTTAACACTCAATCCCTTCATCCTTAAGATATATACCACGTCTCCTACCTCTTTTTTATTTAATACAGATAGATATATATATCTTATAAATCATTCTAAGTTAAATAGTCCAAGAGAAAAGTCAAATATAATAGGAAAAGACCACCTCATGCTAAACACTTGGCTGCACCCCACATTTTCTTAATCCTTAAGGAAGAGTCACGTCTCCAGCATCTTGAAGACTTCATATACATCTCCTAACAACATGTTTAGTCTTACAAATTATCCCCAATTGAGCACCGATTGAAAGAGAAAGCAAAAAGGAAAAGAGAGAAGCAGAAACAAGGAGCTGAAATTGAATTTCTGGATAGGTGAGTTTAGCTCACGGTTTTGAAGTTTTTCTTTAGTTCTTTTTGCTTGTTTTATAATATGTTTAAACTATAAACTTACTTGAGGCTAAGTATAAGAGTGTTTTATGATGGCAAAAGAGAGGGGTAATTGAGTACAAGAACCTAAAAGAAACCAACAGGAATAGAGATGTGTTGATTGATGAATTTGGATGGTTTAAACTTTGATTTTGGATAATACTGAAGATATAACTTGTATCTATGTAAATGAATGTTGTTATATGGGATTTATAAGGATATAAATGGTCTTCTAATAGCCTGCAATCTGTTTGATGACATGCTAATAAAATGGAAAATGAAAGCTGTCACAATGAAAACTGCCTGATTTTGATGTCGTGGAAATGGACTATTTTGATGCTGAGAACACTTTATTTGTCATGACTTTAGAGAATTATTGCCTTCACATACATGTTATAGAAACGTGGTAAAAATTTGGGAGTCATTGGATATGGATAAGGGGGGTGAAAACGGATTGGAAAAGTAGTTGGACGGTGATGAAACCTGAAAAACAGGTTCTGTCCATTTATATGTTTAATATGATTTCAACCTTTACATGTAAATTAATTATCTCTTGGGCCTAGAAATAGATTCTAAGGAATATTAGGCTGTTGACAACAATTGGATGACGTTGATGTTGGTAATTGGACTCGAGGAAAAATGAGGCTTATGGGACGAGATTGTAATGCCGTTAGTAACTTGAATAATGAATTCCTTTAAATTATTTTGACGTGAATGGAAGTATTTTGGGATTTTGTGTGTGTTAAGGCTATTAAATGGAGGATTATCTTTAATATTAATTGGTAATACAGGTGATTTTCCGACGTTGAGTGAAAAAAGAAAGTGATATAATCTCCGTAAGAGCTTGTACACACACAAGGGCAAAAAGGTAAGTAAAAATCCATTTGCAACTACGATGCAAGAACCTAGAATTTGTAGTATAGTGATGTTAGGATATTTTCATACTTTGATAAGAAAGCTCGTTGTACCCTATATGATGATTATGATCATTGAGTATGCGGTTGCAAAATACATTGACATCAACTTCCATTAAGCATGTCATTCATGAGCATTTTCGTTGGCATGCACAACATATGATCATGGTTGAAAACTTTGCATGCGAAACATGAATTCAAAGTAAGTTTTCTTTATAAATGTTTGTGAGGCATGCTTATGTGATATGTTTGGCATCGCGGGGTGATACTTCTTGGGTGATTGCAAAGGTAGACAGGGGACGGGCCAATAATTTCGAGTCGACTTTGATGAATATTGGAATATGATGCATCTTTAGCATGATGTTTAAAGTGAATGACATGGTGTCACATATCCTTGTTACTCATACTCATGACATGCATGATACTTGCTTACTAAGCATTGGCTTATGTAGTTCTTGCATTGTAGGTGAGCATGGAACTATGTAGAGGGCACGGCTAGCTGTGGAGCTCTTACGGGATTCCAAAGATCAATGTACATGGATGATGACCTGTAGGGTTATTTTGTGGGCTATTGTTTTGAGCATACACTCTATTGTGTCCTATTTTGGGGGTCCTGTCTTGTATAACTTTTGAAATGGCCTATAGATATGTTTATAACCTTAGAACATACGTGTTGGATTATGGTTATATGATCGCTGATTTTGATATAATATATGATCATCACAGGTGATTTGAAGTTAACAAATAGGGACATAATTGTGCAAATGCTCGTTTCATTTTATTAAAAAAAAGTATATCTAAATTTTATGTCTAGATCGAGTTACCAATATCATTTCGACATATGAATTAGTATGGTTATTTGTATATATTTGGGGTGTGACAGAGAGTGGTATCAGAGCAAGGTTATAATTCTGTAGACTATCCATGTACATGATATCGGAGTACGAAAGAGCACAGCTAAGCCTGTAAGTTTTATTTTCGCATTATTTTTGCATATTTCATGAATGATATTGGCCAACCTTTATTTGCAACCATGGTGAAAACCAGAGATGCTTATTGATAGGCTAACGGAACTAGTTGAGCGACAATCTCAACAAATTCAGCAATTAATACAACAAGGAGAAAGGGGAGAACATCAAAGGGCTAAATTCATACAACCACAACAAAGGGCTAAACATTTTGAGGCAGTTGGGGAAAGATTTAGAAAACTAAACCCTCCAATATTTGAGGATGCATTAGACCCAACAGCTGCAGAGGATTGGTTGAGAACTTTGGAGAATATGTTCAGGTATACGAGAGTTTCGGAAGTAGGAAAAGTAGTTTGTGCATCCTTTATGCTATGAGGTAGTGCTAGACACTGGTGGGATACGATGAGTAGTATTGAAGATGTAAATACCATGACTTGGGATAGATTTAAAGAGTTATTTCGTAATAAATATTTTACAGCCCCAGTTCAAGTCATGAAGATGAATGAATTTATACAGCTAAGACAAGGAGGGATGACAGTGGGGGAGTATATTCATAAATTTGAACAACTATCTAGGTTTACAACCCACATGATTAATACTGATGCATTAAAAGTAGAAAGGTTTCTTGAGGGGTTAAGACCAGAACTATATACAGATGTAAGTATGGCAGGAATCCAAGATGTTTCATATTCTTAAATTGTTGAGAGAGCATTAGTTGCTGAACAAGCTGAACAAAGAATTAGTCGTGCTCAAGAGGCTCGACGACAGCTTAGGCAAGGTCAAGGACAGCGTTGGCCTAGAAATGATAAGAAAAGAACTTTCCAAGGATAGATTTAGAAACCAAAGTTTCAACCGAGACAAGGACAACAACATTGGGATCAGGGCAAATGTCCGAGGATAGATCAAGGAAAAGCCTTAATAGCACAACCATCTTGCCCTAGATGTGGTGGACAGCATACTGCAGCATGTCCTATAGAGACTAGGACATGTTATATTTATGGAAAGGTGGGACATCTTGCTAGAGCATGCCCAGGTAATCCAAATCCTATAGAGCAGAAGAAGGTACCAGCTAGAGTGTTTACCATTACTAGATCCGATGCTGAGGCAAATCCAGTAGTTGTAACAGGTAAATTTTCTATCTTTTGCATTCCAGCACTTGTACTACTTGATTCTGGAGCTACACATTCATTTGTTTCTACCGAGTATTTGAGAAGGCTGGGTAGGACACCTGATATACATGAGGTTAGTTATAGTGTAACTATTCCATCTGGAGATGTACAACAAACCAATCTAATTGTAAGAGCATGTACGATCCTTACAGAAAATCGAGAGCTCTATGCAAATTTAATTGTGTTAGATATGAAAGATTATGATATAATTTTGGGTATGGATTGGCTGTCAAGATATCAAGCTACTATAGACTGTAAGAGAAAGTCAGTAACCTTTCAACTTTTGGGGAATAGACCATTTACATGCATTGGGATCGAAAAAGGTTTTAGAGTTCCAATCATATCGGTATTGAAAGCACAAAGGTTACTAGATAGGGGGTGTGTAGGGTATTTGGTGAGTATTATGGCTATGGAAGCACAACACAATCCGAATCTTAAGAATTTCCAGAGGTATTTCCTGATGATTTACCTGGGGTACGACTAGATCGTGAGATAGAGTTTGTAATTGATTTAATTCCAAGAACATCTCCAATTTCCAAGACTCCATATAGAATGGCCCCAACTGAATTGAAAGAGTTGAAGTTACAATTACAAGAGTTGTTGGATAAAGGTTTTATTAGACCTAGATTTTCGCCATAGGGTGCACTAGTATTGTTTGTTCGTAAAAAGGATGGTACAATGAGACTATGTATCGATTATAGAGAGTTGAATAAGGCAACAATTAAAAATAAATACCCCTTGCCAAGCATTGATGATTTGTTTGATCAACTTTAGGGTGCATCTATATTTTCGAAGATTCAGTTGCGATCTGGGTACCATCAACTTAAAATAAAGGAAGATGACATTTCTAAGACAGCATTTAGTACAAGATATGGTCATTATGAGTTTTTGGTAATGCCATTTGGGTTAACAAATGCTCCAGCGGCTTTCATGGATCTGATGAATAGGGTATTTGGAGACTTTCTTGATAAGTTCGTAATTGTATTTATTGATGATATCCTTATTTATGCTCGTACTAAAGAAGAACATGCTGAACACTTGAGAATAGTTCTGCAGTCGTAAAGGACAAGCAGTTATATGCTAAGTTTAAGAAATGTGAATTTTGGTTAGATAGAGTTGTATTTTTTGGGCATGTAGTATCAGGTGAGGGCATATCAATAGATCCAAGTAAAGTGGAGGCTATTAATAATTGGCCACGACCTACAAACCCTTCAGAGGTCAGAAGCTTTCTGGGTTTAGCTGGATATTATCATAGATTTGTGGAAGGATTTTCAAAAATTGCGTCCTCTTTAATGAAATTAACTAGAAAGAATACTAAGTTTGAATGGACAGATGCTTGTGAGCAGAGTTTTCAGGAATTGAAGAAAAGACTGACGTCAGCCCCTATCCTTTCAATCCCATCTGGTACTGGAAATTTTGTAGTTTATAGTGATGCTTCAAAGAATGGTTTGGGATGTGTATTGATGCAAAATGGTAAAGTTATTGCATATACCTCTAGACAACTAAAAGAGTACGAAAAGAATTACCCTATACATGACTTGGAACTCGCTGCAGTTGTGTTTGCACTTAAGATATGGAGGCATTATTTGTATGGAGAGAGGTGTGAGATTTACACGGATCACAAGAGTTTGAAATATCTATTTACACAAAAGGAATTGAACATGAGATAGAGAAGATGGCTAGAATTGGTAAAAGATTCTGATTGTGTTATAAACTATCATCCCGGTAAGGCTAATGTCGTAGCTGATGCATTGAGTAGGAAGTCGACATCCAATGTTGCGAGTATGATTGTAACTCAAAAATCAGAATCGATAGATTTACAGAAAATGGGTATTGAAGTTGTGTCGCAAGGATTTGTAGAGGCTAAACTTGCAACGTTGATGTTTCAGCCAACTTTATTGAATAGAATTCAACAAGGACAACAGGAAGATGATTATTTTTTCAAGATAACGAATGATATACATGATGGAGAAGCTTCAGATTTTCATACATTAGCAGATGGTATCTTACGATTTAGAGGACGATTATATGTACCTGATGCAGAAAATATTCGAGGGCACATTTTATCTGAAGCTCACACGACACCATATTCTGTTTATCCAGGAGCTACTAAAATGTATAGAGATTTGAAATTGCATTATTGGTGGCCGAACATGAAGGGTGAGACAGCCAAATATGTGGGACAATGTTTAATCTGTCAACAGATAAAAGCAGAACATCAGCTTACCATCCTCAGACTGTGGGCAATCAGAAAGAACAATACAAATATTGGAAGATATGCTGAGGGCTTGTGTATTAGACTTCCACGACCAGTGGAGTAAATTTTTACCTTTGGTTGAATTCGCATACAACAACAGTTATTAGGCTACAATTGGAATGGCTCCTTATGAGGCATTATATGGTAGAAAATGTAGATCTCCAATTTATTAGGATGATGTTGGAGAAAGAAAATTTCTAGGACCAGAGATGGTTCGTGAAATGGCTGAAGTTGTGATACAAATACGTCAACGAATGCAAACTGCTCAAGACCGACAGAAAAGCTATGCAGATCAAAGAAGGAGAATGTTAAAATTCACAGTTGGTGACCAAGTATTTTTTTAAGGTCGCGCCGATGAAAGGGGTTATGCGATTTGGAAAGAAAGGAAAATTGAGCCCAAGATACATTGGTCCCTTTTCAATTATTGAGAAAATTGGAAATGTTGCCTACAAGCTTGATCTTCCTTCATCAATGTCTCAAGTACACAATGTGTTTCATATATCTATGCTAAGAAAGTACATTGGAAATCCTTCTCATGTATTTAGGAATGAACCAGTAGAGATAAAACCAGATTTGACATATGAAGAAAAACCTGTTGAGGTTCTTCAACGAGAAGTAAAGCAACTTAGAAGAAAGAAAATTCCATTGGTTAAGATATTGTGGCGGAATCAGTCAACAGAAGAAGCCACTTGAGAAAGAGAAGATGAAATATAAAGCAACTCAGAAGCTAGAAAATTCCATTGGTTAAGATATTGTGGCGGAATCAGTCAACAGAAGAAGCCACTTGAGAAAGAGAAGATGAAATGTGGGTTAAATATCCTGAACTTTTTGGTAAGCAAATTTCGAGGACGAAATTTTTATAAGGAGGGAAGGATGTAATACCCCAAACTTCCTGTTATATATTTGGCCATTATGATTCATGCATTTCATGCTATTCACAATGTTACTTGCATTAGTTTTCTTAATTACTTTATCTTAAAATGGTGCATTCGATTATGGATATTTTAAGATTTTAGTCTTCGACTCCTAGACCTAGGTGTTGAATTTTGTATTGAGCTATGATAGAAAATTAGGTTAACTAAATATTGGAGATTGGCTTGATAAGAAATGGAATATCAAAAAGGTCGGAAATCGGTATCGACAAAGTTCAAGCTTTCTATTCGGTTGATCGAGACCACCTTAAACTCTAGATAGGTAATTGACATATTTGGGACATGATAAATAAAGGAACATGATCATGACGCGATAATAAATGTTTCATATGACATTATAAATATCGAGGTGCGATTTGATGAAATTGGTCGAGAATGGGCTGTCAATCGGGTAAGTAATTAAATGAACGATTGAGGAATTAGCTCTATAAAATATTTTGGGATCTTAGGGCAAGTGAAATGGATTGTAAACACATTAACATAAGCCCAGGACACTTGATTTGTACCTTCAAAGATAGATATAAAATCAGATTTTTTACTAGTGACCTCCTCATGCTTTTAATATTTATCATTTTAACACCCAATTCGTTTAACCTTAAGGCATCAATCTCCTGTCCTACTCCTCAAGAACTTATTATAGGATGAATATATATCTTATAATCATAAATGGATCCAAATATAATGGTTGAAAATTAAGTATGGCTACAATGAAGACACGTCGTGCTTGGCACCTCATGCTTGGGATAGTTGTCATTGTAACACTCAATCCCTTCATAGGTGAGTTTAGCTCACGGTTTTGATGTTTTTCTTTAGTTCTTTTGCTTTTTTTATAATATGTTTAAACTATAAACTTACATGAGGCGAAGTATAAGGGTTTTTTATGATTTTATGATGGCAAAAGAGTGGGGTAATTGAGTACAAGAACCTGAAAGAAATCAACAGGAATAGAGATGTGTTGATTGATGAATTTGGATGGTTTAAACTTTGATTTTGGATAATACTGAAGATATAACTTGTATCTATGTAAATGAATGTTGTTATATGGGATTTATAAGGATATAAATGGTCTTCTAATAGCCTGGAATCTGTTTGATGACATGCTAATAAAATGGAAACCGAAAGCTGTCACAATGAAAACTGCCTGATTTTGATGTCGTGGAAATGGACTATTTTGATGCTGAGAACACTTTATTTGTCACGACTTTAGAGCATTATTGCCTTCACATACATGTTATAGAAACGTGGTAAAAATTTGAGAGTCATTGGATATGGATAAGGGGGGTGAAAGCGGATTGGAAAAGTAGTTGGACGGTGATGAAACCTGAAAAACAGGTTCTGTCCATTTATGTGTTTAATATGATTTCAACCTTTACTTGTAAATTAATTATCTCTTGGGCCTAGAAAATAGATTCTAAGGAATATTAGGCTGTTGACAACAATTCGATGACATTGATGCTGGTAATTGGACTCGAGGAAAAATGAGACTTATGGGACGAGATTGTAATGCCATTAGTAACTTGAATAATGAATTCCTTTAAATTATTTTGACATGAATGCAAGTATTTTGGGATTTTGTGTGTGTTAAGGCTATTAAATGGAGGATTGTCTTTAATATTAATTGGTAATATAGGTAATTTTCCGACGTTGAGTGAAAAAAGAAAGTGATATAATCTCCGTAGGAGCTTGTGCACACACAAGGGCAAAAAGGTAAGTAAAAATCCATTTGCAACTACGATGCAAGAACCTAGCATTTGTAGTATAGTGATGTTAGGATATTTTCATACTTTGATAAGAAAGCTCGTTGTACCCTATATGATGATTATGATCATTGAGTATGCGGTTGCAAAATACATTGACATCAACTTCCATTAAGCATGTCATTCATGAGCATTTTCGTTGGCATGCACAACATATGATCATGGTTGAAAATTTGCATGCGAAACATGATTTCAAACTAAGTTTTCTTTATAAATGTTTTATTGGCCACTAATAGGGCACCGAGGCATGTGAGGCATGCTTATGTGATATGTTTGGCATCGCGGGTGATACTTCTTGGGTGATTGCCAAGGTAGACAGGGGATGGGCCTTTGTTGATCATGGGAGGGCGGGCCACTCGACTATGCCCTTGTTATGATTATTGGCGCTACCGGCTGGGAGACTTCTTGGGTGATCATAGGGGTAGTTAGGGGATGGGCCTCTAGCGGTCACGAGAGGATGGTCCACTCGCCGGTGTCGATTTCATATTGGCCACTTGATTATTGATATTGATATTATGCAGAGCTCTATCCGGTGCATAGTTGGTGGGTCAAGGGCCCAATGAAATGAAAGATTTCAAATAAAATAATTTCGAGTCGACTTTGATGAATATTGGAATATGATGCATCTTTAGCATGATATTTAAAGTAAATGACATGGTGTCACATATCCTTGGTACTCATACTCATGACATGCATGATTCTTGCTTACTAAGCATTGGCTTATATAGTTCTTGCATTGTAGGTGAATATGGAACTACATAGAGAGCATGGCTAGCTGTGGAGCTCCTACAGGATTCCAGAGTTCGATGTACATGGATGACGACCTGTAGGGTTATTTTGTGGGCTATTGTTTTGAGCTTACACTCTATTGTGTCGTATTTTGGGGGTCCTGCCTTGTATAACTTTTGAAATGGCCTATAGATGTGTTTATAACCTTAGAACATACGTGTTGGATTATGGTTGTATGATCGCTGATTTTGATATAATATATGATCATCACAGGTGATTTGAAGTTAACAAATAGGGACATAATTGTGCAAATGCTCGTTTCATTTTATTAAAAAAAAGTATATCTAAATTTTATGTCTAGATCGAGTTACCAATATCATTTCGACATAGGAATTAGTATGGTTATTTGTATATATTTGGGGTGTGACAAAACAACTCGTCAAAAATCAGGGTACAAATTGCAAAGTTCAATCGATTAGAACCATGCAACATCTACACTATAGTGTACACATTTTAGTTTGCACTTTGCCACGTGACATTACCCTGTTGGACAGTTTAATATTCAAATAATTTTCCTATCTAATTGAAACTAGGCAACAATGCAAGTGTCAAACATCATGTCAAAAATCAATGTACAAACAGCAAAGTTCAATCGGCATGAACCGTGCAACGTGTACACTATGGTGTGCACTTTAGTTTACACTTTTCCACGTGATATTATCCTGTTGGGCAGTTTAAATTTCAAATAATTTTTCCAACCAATTGACACTTGACGACAACGAAAGTGTCAAACAACGTGTTAAAAATCAGTGTACAAATAGCAAAGTTCAATCGGTAATAACCTTACTACATGTACACGATGGTGTACACTTTAGTTTACACTTTGCCACATCACATTATCCCATTGGGTAATTCAAATTTCAAACAGTTTTCCCATCCAATTGACACTTGACAACAATGCAAGTGTCAAACAACGTCTCGAAAATCTGTGTACAAATAGCAAAGTTTAATCGGTAAGAACCTTGCTACATGTACACTTTAGGTTACACTTTGCCAATTGACATATCCCTGTTGGAAAGTTTAAATTTCATACAGTTTTTCCATCCAATTGACACTTGACAACAGTGCAAGTGTTAAACAACGTATCAGAAATTAGTGTACAAATAACAAAGTTCAATCGGAAAGAACCTTGCAACATGTACACTTTAGTTTACACTTTGCCACGTGACATTACCCCATTGGGCAATTTAAATTTCAAACAGTTTTCCCATCCAATTGACACTTGACAACAATACAAGTATCAAACAACGTGTCCAACATTAGTGTACAAGTAGTAAAGTTCAATCGGTAAGAACCTTGCGACATGTACACTGTGGCGTACACTTTGGTTTACACTTTGTTACATGACATTACCCTGTTAGACAGTTTAAATTTCAAATAGTTTTTGCATCGAATTGACACTTCACAACAGTTCAAGTGTCAAACAATGTGTCCAACATCAACATGCAGGTAGTAAAGTTCAATCGATAAGAACCTTGCGACATGTACACTTTAGTTTACACTTTGCCATGTGACATTACCCTTTGGACAGTTTAAATTTCAAAAAAATTTCCCATCCAATTGACACTTGGCAACAATGCAAGTGTCAAACAACATGTCAAAAATCAGAATACAAATAACAAAGTTCAATCGGTAAGGACCATGCTACATGTACACAATGGTGTACACTTTAGTTTACGCTTTGCCACGTCACATTACACCGTTGGGCCGTTCAAATTTCAAACAGTTTTTCCATCTAGTTGACACTTGAAAATAATGCAAGGGCCAAACAACGTCTCAAAAATTAGTGTACAAATAGCAAAGTTTAATCGGTAAGAACCTTGCTACATGTACACAATGGTGTACACTTTAGTTTACACTTTGCTACGTTTCATTACCCTGTTGGACAATTTAAATTTCAAATATTTTTCCATCCAATTGAAAATTGACAACATTGCAAGTTTCAAACAACGTGTCAAAAATTAGTGTACAAATAGGAAAGTTCAATTGGTGAGAACTCTGCGACATATACACAATAGTGTACACTTTAGTTTACACTCTGTCACGTGACATTAACCCTATTGGACAATTTAAATTTCAAACAGTTTTTTCGTCCAATTGACACTTGACAAGAATGCAAGTGTCAAACAACGTGTCAAAAATCAGTGTACAAATAGTAAAGATCAATCGGTAAGAACCTTGCTACATGTACACTATGAGTACACACATGAGTTTACGCTTTACCACGTGACATTACCCTATTGGATAGTTTAAATTTCAACCAGTTTTCTTATCCAATTGAGACCTGACAACAATGCAAGTGTTAAACAATGTGTCAAAAATCAGTGTCCAAATAGCAAAGTTCAATAGGTAAGAACCATTCTACATGTACACTATCGTGTACTCTTTAGTTTACACTTTGTCACGTGACATTACCCTGTTTGACAGTTTAAATTTCAAATAGTTTTCCCATTAAATTTACCCTTGACAACAATGCAAGTGTCAAACAACGTGTCAAAATTCAGTGTACAAATAGCAAAGTTCAATCGATAAGAACCTCGCGGCATGTACACTCCGGCGTATACTTTAGCTTACATTTTGCCACGTGACATTACCCTATTGAACAATTTAAATTTCATACAGTTTTCCCATCAAATTGACACTTGACAAGAATGTAAGTGTGAAACAACGTGTCAATAATCAGTGTACAAATAGCAAAGTTCAATCGGTAAGAACCGTGCTATATGTACACTGCGGTGTACACTTTAGTTTACACTTTAGCACGTGACATTACTCTGTTGAGCAATTCAAATTTCAAATAGTTTTCCCATCCAATTGACACTTGACAACAATGCAAGTGTGAAACAACATGTCAAAAATCAGTGTACAAATAGTAAAGTTCAATCGGTAAGAACCTTGCTACATGTACACTATGCATACACACTTAAGTTTACACATTACCACGTGACATTACCCTGTTGGATAGTTTAAATTTCAACTAGTTTTCCTATCTAATTGAGACCTGAAAATACTGTAAGTGTTAAACAACGTGGCAAAAATCAGTGTACAAATAACAAAGTTCAATCGTTAAGGACCAGGCTACATGTACACTATAGTGTTCACTTTAGTTTACGCTTTGCCACGTGACATTACCCTATTAGACAATTTGAATTTCAAATAGTTTTTCCACCCAATTGACACATGACAACAATGTAAGTGTCAAACAACGTGTCAAAAATCAGTGTACAAATAGCAAAATTCAATCGGTAAGAACCTTGCTACATGTACACTCTGGTGTGCACTTTAGTTTACACTTTGCCACCTGACATTTCACTGTTTGATAGTTTAAAATTCAAACCGTTTCACCATCCAATTGACAATTGACAACAATGCAAGTGTCAAACAACATATCAAAATTCAGTGTACAAATAGCAAAGTTCAATCAGTAAGAACCTTGCGACATGTACACTATGGTGTACAGTTTAGTTTATAGTTTGCCAAATGACATTACCTTGATGGACAATTTGAATTTCAAATAGTTTTCCCACCCAATTTACACATGACAACAATGCAAGTACCAAACAACGTGTCAAAAATCAGTGTACAAATAGTAAAGTTCAATCAGTAAGAACAGTGCTACATTTACACTATGGTATACACTTTACTTTTTCACTTTACCATGTGACATTACCCTGTTGGGCAATTCAAATTTCAAACAGTTTTCCCATCCAATTGACACTTGACAACAATGCTAGTGTCAAACGATGCATCAAAAATCAGTGTACAAATGGCAAAATTCAATCGGTAAGAACCTTGCGACATGTACACTACGGTGTGCACTTTAGTTTACACTTTACCGACAGACATTACCCTATTGGACAGTTTGAATTCCAAACAATTTTCCCACCCAATTGACACATGACATCAATGCAAGTGTCAAACAACGTGTCAAAAATTAGTGTACAAATAGCAATGTTCAATCAGTAAGAACCGTGCTACAAGTAAACTATGGCGTACACTTTAGTTTATACTTTGCCACGTGACATTACCCCGTTGAGCAGTTCAAATTTCAAACAGTTTTTCCATCCAATTAACACTTGAGAAGAATGCAAGTGTCAAACAATGTGTTAAAAATCAGTGTACAAAAAGTAAAGTTCAATCGGTAAGAACCTTGCTACATGTACACGATGAGTACACACTTAAGTTTACACTTTACCACGTGACATTACCCTGTTGGATAGTTTAAATTTAAACTAGTTTTTCTATCCAATTAAGACTTGACAACAATGCAAGTTTCAAACAACATGTCAAAAATCAGTGTACAAATGGCAAAGTTCAATAAGTAAGAACCTTTCTACATGTACATTATGGTGCACAATTTAGTTTACACTTTACCACGTGACATTACCCTATTTGATAGTTTAACTTTCAAACAGTTTTTCCATGCAATTGACACTTGACAACAATCCAATACAAGTGTCAAACAACGTGTCAAAAATCAGTGTACAAATAGCAAAGTTCAATCGGTAAGAACCTCGCGACATTTACACTATGGTGTGCACTTTAGTTTACACTTTGCCACGTGACATTTCCCTGTTGAGCAGTTAAAATTTCAAATAGTTTTTCCATCCAATTGACACTTGACAACAATGCTAGTGTCGAACGACGTGTCAAAAATCAAAGTACAAATGGCAAAAGTTCAATCGGTAAGAACCGTGCTACATGTACAATATGGTGTACACTTTAGTTTAAACTTTACCACGTGACATTACCTTGTTGAGCAATTCAAATTTCAAATAGTTTTCCCAACCAATTGACACTTGCCAACGATGCAAGTGTCAAACAACGTGTCAAAACTCAGTGTATAGATAGCAAAGTTTAATCGGCTAGAACCTTGCTACATGTACACTATGAGTACACACTTAAGTTTACACTTTGCCACATGACATTACCATGTTGGATAGTTTAAATTTCAACCAGTTTTTCTATCCAATTGAGACCCGATAACAATGCAAGTGTTGAACAACGTGTCAAAAATCAGTATACAAATAGCAAAGTTCAATAGGTAAGAACGTTTCTACATGTACATTATGGTGCACACTTTAGTTTACACTTTTCCATGTGACATTGCCCTGTTTAACAGTTTAAATTTCAAACAGGTTTCCCAAGCAATTGATACTTGACAACAATACAAGTGTCAAAAATGTGTCAAAAATCAGTGGATAAATAACAAAGTTCAATCGGTAAGAACCTCGCGACATGTACACTATGGTGTACACTTTAGCTTACACTTTGCCAAGTGACATTACCATGTTTGACAGTTTGAATTTCAAACAGTTTTCCCAACCAATTGACACATGACATCAATGCAAGTGTCAAACAACGTGTTAAAAATCAATGTACAAATAGCAAAGTTCAATTGGTAAGAACCGTGCTACATGTACACTATTGTGTAGACTTTAGTTTACACTTTACCACAGGACATTACCCTATTGAGCAGTTCAAATTTGAAATAGTTTTCTCATCCAATTGACACTTGGCAACAATGCAAGTGTCAAGCAACGTGTCAAAAATCAGTGTAGAGATAGCAAAGTTCAATTGGTAAGAACTTTGCTACATGTACACTATGAGTACACACTTAAGTTTACACTTTACCACGTGGCATTACCTTGATGGATAGTTTAAATTTCAACCAGTTTTCCTATCCAATTGAGACTTAACAACAACGTAAGTATCAAACAACGTGTCAAAAATTAGTGTACAAATAGCAAATTTGAATATGTAAGAACCTTTCTACATGTACACTATGGTGTACACTTTAGTTTACACCTTGCCACGTGACATTACTCTGTTTGGCAGTTTAAAATTGAAACAATTTTCCCACACAATTTACACTTGACAACAATGCAAGTGTCAAACAGCGTGTCAAAAATCAGTGTACAAATAGCAAAGTTCAATCGGTAAGAACCTCGCGACATGTACACTCTGGTCTACACTTTAGTTTACACCTTGCCACGTGACATTACCCGAATGGAGAATTTAAATTTCATACAATTTTCCCATCAAATTGACACTTGAAAAGAATGCAAGTGTCAAATAACGTGTTAGAAATCTATGTAAAAGTAGCAAAGTTCAATCGGTAAGAACTTCGCGACATGTACAGTCTGGTGTACACTTCAGTTTACACTTTCCCACGTGACATTACCCTATTGAGCAGTTCAAATTTCGAACAATTTTCCCATCCAATTGACACTTGACAACAATGCAAGTGTCACACAACGTGTCATAAAGTAGTGTACAAATAGAAAAGTTCAATAGGTAAGAACCTTGCTACTTGTACACTATGAGTACATACTTAAGTTTACACTTTGCCACGTGACATTACCCTGCTGGATAGTTTAAATTTCAACCAGTTTTCCTATCTAATTGAGACCTAACAACAACGCAAGTGTCAAACAACCTGTCAAAAATCAGTGTACAAATAGCAAATTTCAGTAGGTAAGAACCTTTGTGCATGTACACTATGGTGTACACTTTAGTTTACACTTTGCCACATGACATTGCCCCATTTGGCAATTTAAATTTCAAACCATTTTGGCATCCAGTTGACAATTGACAACAATGCAAGTGTCAAACAACTTGTTAGAATTTATTGTACAAATAGCAAAGTTCAATCGGTAAGAATCTAGCGACATGTACACTATGGTCTACTCTTTAGTTTACACTTTGTCAAGTGACATTACCCTGTTGGACAATTTGAATTTCAAACTGTTTTTCCACCTAATTGACACAATACAACAATGCAAGTGTCAAACAATGTGTCCAGAATCAGTGTACAATTAGCAAAGTTCAATCGGTAATAACCTTTCTATATGTACATTATGGTGCACACTTTAGTTTACACTTTGTCACGTGAGATTACCCTGTTGAAGAGTTTAAATTTCAAACCATTTTTGCCATCCAATTAACAATTGACAACAATGCAAGTGTCAAACAACGTGTCAAAATTTAGTGTACAAATAGCAAAGTTGAATCGGTAAGAACCTTGCGACGTGTACACTATGGTGTACACTTTAGTTTACACTTTACCAAGTAACATTACCCTATTGGACGTTTGAATTTTAAACAATTTTCCCACCTAATTGACACATGACAACAATGCAAGTGTAAAACAACGCATCAAAAATTAGTGTACAAATAGCAAAGTTCAATTGGTAAGAACCTTGCTAAATGTACACTATGAGTACACACTTAAGTTTACACATTACCACGTGACATTGCGCAGTTGGATAGTTTAAATTTCAACGAGTTTACCTATCTAATTGAGACCTTAAAACAATGCAAGTGTGAAACAACGTGGTAAAAATCAGAGTACAAATAACAAAGTTCTATCGATAAGGACCATGCTACAAGTACACTATGGCATACACTTTAGTTTACGCTTTGCCACGTAACATTACCCTATTGGTCAATCTGCATTTCAAACTGTTTCTCCTACCAATTGACACATGACAACAACCTAAGTGTCAAACAACGTGTCAAAATTCAGTGTACAAATAGAAAAGTTCAATCGGTTGGAAACCTCGCGACATGTACACTATGATGTACTCTTCAGTTTACAATTTGCCAAGTGATATTACCCTGTTGGACAATCTGAATTTCAAATGGTTTTCCCACCCAATTGACACATAAATACCAAAGTTCAATCAGTAAGAACCGTGCTACATGCACGCTATGTTGTACACTTTAGTTTACACTTTACCCCATGACATTACCCTGTTGAGCAGTTCAAATTTCAAACAGTTTTCCCATCTAATTGACACTTGACAACAATGCAAGTGTCAAACAACGTGTTAAAAATTAGTGTACAAATAGCAAAGTTCAATTGATAAGAACCTTGCTACATGTAAGCTATGAGTACATACTTAAGTTTACACCTTGCCAAGTGACATTACCCTATTGGACAGTTTGAATTTCCAACAGTTTTCCCACTCAATTGACACATGACAACAATGCAAGTGTCAAACAGCGTGACAAAAATTAGTGTACAAATAGCAAAGTTCAATCGGTAAGAACCGTGCTATATGTACGTTATGGCGTACACTTTAGTTTACACTTTGCCCCGTGACAATACCCTGTTGAGCATTTCAAATTTCAAATAGTTTTCCCATCCAATTGACACTTGACAACAATGCAAGTGTCAAACAACGTGTCAAAAATTAGTGCACAAATAGCAAAGCTCAATCGGTAAGAACCTTGTAACATGTACACTATGTGTGCACACTTAAGTTTACACTTTACTATGTGACATTACCCTGTTGGATAGTTTAAATTTCAACTAGTTTTCCTATCCAATTGAGACTTGAAAACAACGTAAGTGTTAAACAACGTGTCAAAACTTAGTGTACAAATAGCAAAGTTCAATCGGTTAGAACCTTGCGGCATGTACACTATGCTGTACACTTTAGTTTATACTTTGCCAAGTGACATTACCTTGTTGGTCAGTTTGAAATTCAAACAGTTTTTCCACCCAATCGACACTTGGCGACAATGAAAGTATCAACCAACGTGTCAAAAATCAGAGTACAAATAACAAAGTTCAATTGGTAAGAACCTTGCTACATGTACACTATGAGTACACACTTAAGTTTACACTTTGCTAAGTGACATTACCCTGTTGGACAGTTTGAATTTCAAACAATTTTCCCACCCAATTGACACATGACAACAATACAAGTGTCAAACAACGTGTCAAAAATTAGTTTACAAATAGCAAAGTTCAATCGGTAAGAATCGTGCTACATGTACGCTTTGGTGTACACTTTAGTTTACACTTTACCCCGTGACATTACCCTGTTGGGCAGTTCAAATTTCAAATAGTTTTCCCATCCCATTGACACTTGACAACAATGCAAGTGTCAAACAAGGTGTCAAAAATTAGTGTACAAATAGCAAAGTTCAATAGTTAAGAACCTTTCTACATATACACTATGGTGTACAATTTAGTTTACATTTTGCCACGTGACATTACCCTGTTTGAATGTTTAAATTTCAAACTATTTTCCCCTACAATTGACACTTGACAACGATGCAAGTGTCAAACAACATGTCAAAATTCAGTGAACAAATAGCAAAGTTCAATCAGTAAGAACCTCGCAACATGTACACTCTGATGAACACTTTAGTTTACACTTTGCCACGTGACATTACACTATTGGACAATTTAAATTTCAAACAGTTTTTCCATCAAATTAACACTTGACAACAATGCAAGTGTCAAAGAATGTGTCAAAAATCAGTGTACAAATAACAAAGTCCAATCGGTAAGAACTGTGCTACATGTACGCTATGGTGTACACTTTAGTTTACACTTTGCCACATGACAGTACCCTGTTTGACAGTTGAAATTTCAAACCGTTTTGCCATCCAATTGACAATTGACAACAATATAAGTGTCAAACAACGTGTCAAAATTCAGTGTACAAATAGCAAAGTTCACTTGATAAGAACCTTGCTACATGTACACTATGAGTACACACTTAAGTTTACACATTACGACGTGACCTTTCCCTATTGGATAGTTTAAATTTCAACTAGTTTTCCTATCTAATTGAGACCTGACAACAATGCAAGTGTCAAACAACATGGGAAAAATCAGAGTACAAATAACAAAGTTCAATCGGTAAGGACCATGCTACATGTACAGTATGGTGTACACTTTAGTTTACGCTTCGCCACGTGATATTACCATATTGGACAATTTTTATTTCAAACTATTTTTCTACCCAATTGACACATGACAACAATGCAAGTGTCAAACGTGTTAAAAATCGGTGTACAGATAGCAAAGTTCAATCGATAAGAACCTTGCTATATGTACACTATGGTGTACACTTTAGTTTACACTCTGCCACGTGACATTACCCTGTTTGACAGTTGAAATTTCAAACCGTTTTGCCATCCAATTGAAAATTAACAACAATGCAACTGTCAAACAAAGTGTCAAAATTCAGTGTACAAATTGCAAAGTTCAATCGGTACGAACCTTGGGAGAAGTACACTTTGGTGTACACTTTAGTGTACACTTTGCCAAGTGACATTACCCTGCTTGACAGTTTGAATTTGACAACAATGTAAGTGTCAAACAACGTGTTAAAAATCAGTGTACAAATAGCAAAGTTCAATCAGTAAGAATCGTGCTTTACGTACGTTATGCTGTACACTTTAGTTTACACTTTGTCCCGTGGCATTACCTTGTTGAGCAGTTCAAATTTCAAACAGTTTTTCAATCCAATTGACACTTGACAATAATGCAAGTGTCAAAGAACGTGTCAAAATTAGTATACAAATAGCAAAGTTCAATCGGTAACAACTTTGGTAAATGTACGCTATGACTACACACTTAAGTTTACACTTTGCCAAGTGACATTACCCTGTTGGACAGTTTGAATATCTAATAGTTATTCCACCCAAATGGCTCATGACAACAATGCAAGTGTCAAACAAAGTGTTAAAAATCAGTGTACAAATAGCAAAGTTCAATCGATAAGAATCGTGCTACATGTACGCTATGGTGTACACTTTAGTTTACTCTTTACCCCGTGACATTACCCTGTTGAGCAGTTCAAATTTCAAACAGTTCTCGCATCCAAATGACACTTGACAACAGTGCAAGTGTCAAACATCGTGTTAAAAATCAGTGTACAAATAGCAAAGTTCAATCGGTAAGAACCTTGCTACATGTACGCTATGAGTACACACTTAAGTTTACACTTTGCCAAATGACATTACCCTGTTGGACAGTTTGAATTTAAAATAGTTTTCCCACCCAATTGACACATGACAACGTTGGAAGTGTCAAACAATGTGTCAAAAATCAGTGTACAAATAGCAAAGTTCAATCGGTAAGAACTTTACTACATGTACAATATGAGTACACACTTAAGTATACACTTTATCATGTGACATTATTCTATTGGATAGTTTAAATTTCAACCAGTTTTCCTATCCAATTGAGACCTGACGACCACACAAGTGTCAAACAACGTGTTAAAAATTAGTGTACAAATAACAAAGTTCAATAGGTAAGAACCTTTCTACAAGTACACTACGGTGTACACTTTAGTTAACATTTTGCCACCTGACATTACCCTATTTGAATGTTTAAATTTCAAACTATTTTCCCATGCAATCGACACTTGGTAACAATGCAAGTGTCAAACAACGTGTCAAAAATCGATGTAAAAATAGCAAAGTTCAATCTATAAGAACCTGGCGACATGTACACTCTGGTGTACACTTTAGTTTACACTTTGCCACGTGACATTACCCTATTGGACAATTTAAATTTATACAGTTTTCCCATCCAATTGACACTTGACAACAATGCAAGTGTCAGACAATGTGTCAAAATTCAGTGTACAAATAGCGAAGCTCAATTGGTAAGAACCTTGCTACATGTACACTATGAGTACACACTTAAGTTTACACATTACCATGTGACATTACCCTGCTGGATAGTTTAAATTTCAACCAGTTTTCTTATCTAATTGAAACCTGACAACAGCGCAACTGTCAAACAATGTGCCAAAAATTAGAGTGCAAATAAGAAAGTTCAATTTGTAAGGAACATGCTACATGTACACTATGGTGTACACTTTAGTTTACGCTTCTCCACGTGACATTATCGTATTGTAAAATTTGAATTTCAAACTATTTTTCTACCCAACTGACACATGACAACAATGTAAGTGTCAAACGTGTCAAAAATCAGTGTACAAATAGCAAAGTTCCATCGGTAAGAATCTTGCTACATTACACTATGGTGTACACTTTAGTTTACACTTTGACACATGACATTACCCTATCTGACTGTTAAAATTTCAAACCATTTTCCCATCCAATTGACAATTGACAACAATGCAAGTGTCAAATAGGGTACGAAAATTTAGTGTACAAATAGCAAATTTCATTTGGTAAAAACCTTGCGACATGTACACTGTGGTGTGGGCTTTAGTTTACACTTTGCCAAGTGACATTACCCTGTTGGACAGTTTGAATTTCAAACAATTTTCCCACCCAATTGACACATGACAATAATGTAAGGGTCAAACAACATGCCAAAAATCAGTGTAGAAATAGCAAAGTTCAGTCGGTAAGAACCGTGCTACATGTACGCTATGGTGTACACTTTAGTTTATACTTTGCCCCGTGACATTACCCTATTGAGCAGTTCAAATTTCAAATAGTTTTCCCATCAATTAACACTTGATAACAATGCAAGTGTTAAACGTGTAAAAATCAGTGTACAAATAGCAAAGTTCAATCGGTAAGAACCTCGCAACACGTACACTCTGGTGAACACTTTAGTTTACACTTTGCCACGTGACATTACCCTATAGGACAATTTAAATTTCATTTAGTTTTCCCATCCAATTGAGACTTGACAACAATGCAAGTGTTAAACAACATTTCAAAAATCAGTGTACAAATAGCAAAGTTCAATCGGTAAGAATCTTGCTAAATGTACTCTATGAGCACACACTTAAGTTTACACATTACCACGTGACATTACCCTGTTGGATAGTTTAAATTTCAACCAGTTTTCCTATCTAATTGAGACCTGACAACAATGTAAGTTTCATACAACGTGGCAAAAATCAGAATACAAATAACAAAGCTCAATCGGTAAGGACCATGCTACATGTACACTATGGTGTATACTTTAGTTTACGCTTCTCCACGTGACATTACCATATTGAACAATTCTCGAATTTCAAACCATTTTTCTACCCAATTGACACATGACAACAATGGAAGTGTCAAACGTGTCAAAAATCAATGTACAAATAGCAAAGTTCAAACGGTAAGAATCTTGCTACATGTACACTTTTGTTTACACTTTGCCACATGACATTATCCAATTTGACAGTTGAAATTTCAAATTGTTTTACCATCCAATTGACAATTGACAATAATGCAAGTATCAGACAAGGTGTCAGAAATTCAGTGTACAAATAGCAAAGTTCAATCGGTAAGAACTTGCGACATGTACACTATGGTGTACACTTTAGTTTACACTTTGCCAAGTGACATTACCCTGTTGGACAATTTAAATTTCAAACAGTTTTCCCACCCAATTGACACATGACAACAATGCACGTGTCAAACAACGTGTCAAAAATCAGTGTAGAAATAGCAAAGTTCAATCGGTAAGAACCGTGCTACATGTACGCTATGGTGTACACTTTAGTTTACACTTTGCCCTGTGACATTACCATGTTGAGCAGTTCAAATTTCAAATAGTTTTCCCATCCAATTAACACTTGACAGCACTGCAAGTGTCAAACGTGTCAAAAATCAGCGTACAAGTAGCAAAGTTCAATCGATAAGAACCTTGCTACATGTACACTATGAGTGCACACTTAAGTTTACACTTTGTCAAGTGACATTACCCTGTTGGACAGTTTAAATTTCAAATAATTTTCCCACCCAATTGACACATGACAACAATGCAAGTGTCAAATAGCATGTCAAAAATCAGTGTACAAATAGCAAAGTTCAATCGGTAAAAACCGTGCTACATGTACGCTATGGTGTACACTTTAGTTTACACTTTTCCCCATGACATTACCCTGTTGAGCAGTTCAAATTTCAAACAATTTTTCCATCCAATTAACACTTGACAACAGTGCAAGTGCCTAATAACGTGTCAAAAATTAGCGTACAAATAGCAAAGTTCAATCGGTAAGAACCTTGCTACATGTACGCTATGAGTACACACTTAAGTTTACACATTACCACGTGATATTACCCTGTTGGATAGTTTAAATTTCAACCAGTTTTCCTATCCAATTGAGACCTGACAACAATGCAACTATCAAACGACGTGTCAAAAATCAGTGTACAAATAGCAAAGTTCAATAGTTAAGAATCTTTCTACATGTACACTATGTTGTAAACTTTAGTTTACATTTTGCCACATGACATTACCCTCTTTGACAATTTAAATTTCAAATAGATTTCCCATGTAATTTACACTTGATAACAATGCAGGTGTCAAACAATGTGTCAAAAATCAATGTACACCATAGTGTACATGTTGCAAGGTATTTACCGATTGAACTTTACTATTTGTACACTGATTTTCGACACGTTGTTTGACACTTGCGTTGTTGTCTAGTGTCAATTGGATGGGAAAAATTTTTGAAATTTAAACTATACAACAGGGTCATGTCACGTGGCAAAGTGTAAACTAAAGTGTACACCATGGTGTACACGTGGCAAGGTCCTTAAGGATTGAACTTTCCTATTTGTACATAGATTTTCGACACGTTGTTTAACACTTGCATTACTGTCAAGTGTCAATTGGATGGGAAAAATGTTTGAAATTTAAACTGTCAAACAGGATAATGATACGTGGCAAAGTGTAAAGTAATGTGCACACCATAGTGTACATATCGCAAGGTTCTTACCGATTGAACCTTGCAATTTGAACACTGATTTTTGACACGTTATTTGACACTTGCCAAGTGTCAATTGGATGTGAAAAATGTTTGAACTTTAAATTGCCCAATAGGATAATGACACGTGGTAAAGTGAAAACTAAGGTGTAAACCATAGTGTACATGTTGCAAGGTTCTTACCGATTGAACGTTGCTATTTGTACACTAATTTTTGACAAGTTGTTTGACACTTGCATTGTTGTCAAGTGTCGATTCGATGAGAAAGCTATTTGAAATTTAAACTGTTCAAAAATGGTAATGTCACGTGGAAAAGTGTAGACTAAAATGTACACTATATTGTACATGTAACAAGGTCCTCACCGATTGAACTTTGCTACTTGTAAACTGATTTTGACACATTGTTTGACACTTACATTATTGTCAAGTGTCAATTAGACAGGAAAAATGTTTGAAATTTAAATTGTCCAACAGGTTAATGTCACATGGCAAAGTGTAAACTAAAGCAAATAACATAGTGTATGTGTAGCAAGGTTCTTACCGATTGAACTTTACCACTTGTACACTGATTTTTGACACGTTGTAAGAAACCTGCATTTTTGTTAAATGTCAATTGGATGGGAAAACTGTTTGAAATTTAAACAGTCCAACAGGGTAATGTCTCGTGGTAAAGTGTAAACTAAAGTGTGTACACCATAGTGTACATGTAGCAAGTTTCTTACCAATTGAACTTTGCTATTTGTACACCGATTTTTGACACGTTGTTTGACCCTTGCATTGTTTTCAAGTGTTAATTTGATGGGAAAATAGTTTGAAATTTAAGCTGTCCAACAGGGCAATGTCAAGTGGCAATGTATAAACTAAAGTGTACACCATAGTGTACATGTCGCAGGGTTCTTACCGATTAAACTTTGCTATTTGTACACTGATTTTCGACACGTTGTTTGACACTTGCATTGTTGTCAAGTGTCAATTGGATGGAAAAACTATTTGAAATTTAAACTGTTCAACATGGTAATGTCACGTGGCAAAGTGTAAACAAAAGTGCGCACAATAATGTCCATGTGGCAAGGTCCTTATCGATTGAACTTTACTATTTGTACACTGATTTTCATCGCATTGTTTGATACTTCCATTGTTGATAAGTGTCAATTCGATGGGAAAACTATTTGACATTTTAACACTCCAATAGGGTAATGTTATGTGGCAAAGTGTAAATTAAAGTGTACACCATTGTGAACATGTGGCAAGGTCCTTACCGATTGAACTTCGCTATTTGTACATTGATTTTTGACACGTTGTTTGACACTTGTATTGTTTTCAAGTGTCAATTGGATGGGAAAATTGTTTGAAATTTAAATTGTCCAATAGCATAATGACATGTGACAAAGTGTAAACTAAAGTGTACACTATAGTGCACTTATGGCAAGGTCGTTACCGATTGAACTTTACTATATGTACACTGATTTTTGACATGTTGTTTGACACTTACATTGTTACCAAGTGTCAATTGGATGGGAAAATTGTTTGAGATCTATACTGTTCAACAGGGTAATATCACGTGGCAAAGTGTAAACTAAAGTGTACACCATTGTGTACATGTCGCAAGGTTCTTACCGATTGAACTTTCCTATTTGTTCGCTGATTTTTGACACGTTGTTTGACACTTGCATTGTTCCTAAGTGTTAATTGGATGGGAAAACTGTTTGAAACTTAAACTACCAAACAGGGCAATGACACGTGGCAATGTGTAAACTAAAGTGTACACCATAGTATACATGTCGCAAGGTTGATGCGAACCCCGTAGCAGTGGAAACTACGAAACCCACAACTGATTGATGCGGAACCCAAGAACGCCAATACTAATCCGGTTTTGGATCTTGAAACCCAATAATCGAACCAAGAAACCTTAGATTAGCGAAGAATCTGAAACCCCTTGATTACAATCAATGAAACCCACAATCCGACGTCAAGAACGCCACAAGAAATCGATTCTTGATAAGTTCTAAGTTTGTCCAATGAAGAACAATCGATTGAAAGAAAATTTCTCTCTCTGTATTAATTTCAGCCAAAGTTTTTTTACATAATGAAAATAGTTTCCTATTTATACTATGGCATAAAAAACGTCCAAACTAATCAAAATATGGTAATATTTTGATTTCACAAGAGTTCTACCAACATTAGAAGATTCGGCAAAAATTAAAAAAAATGATTTTTTTCCCGCTTTTTGATCTATGCGGCCGCATAGATCATTTCTATGCGATCGCATAGATCACTCCAGTTTGTCCAATGAAGTTTCGGTGGCCTTCTATGCAACCACATAGGCCGTTGAGCCTGCGGTTGCATAGACCAACTCCGTGCCGCCTTCGTCCGCTTTTATCTCGTTGATCCAAGTTCCTTCGGCCTTCGATCCCAACATGAAACTTGTTCCATTTGACCTCCCAAACATTGTTTCATCGATCGTTTGCTTGACAAGCAATCCCATCGCGTCTTTCACTCGCTTTGTCCTCGATCGCATCATCGGTCCGCCTTCGACTATCAATGGATCCTTTTCGTAACTCGTCGCTTGACTCGCTTCGGTTGTGGACGTGCCTTGATTCATATCATCCCCTCCCTCTCCGAAAGGATTCATCCTCGAATATGAACCTGCATCGAAAAGAGATAGATCAGCAACATTAAAAGTAGCTGAAACATTATACTCACCTGGTAAGTCCATTTTGTAGGCATTGTCGTTGATCCGCTCGATGGCTTGAAATGGTCCATCGCCTCTTGGTTGCAACTTCGACTTCCTCTATTTTGGAAAATGCTCCTTTCTGAAATGCACCCAAACCCAATCTCCATGTTTAAATGTAACGCGCCTCCTTCCTTTATTTGCTTTTGATGCAACCAGCTTTCTTTTCTCTTCGATCTGTATCCTGACCCTTTCATGGAGTGCTTTCACCATCTCTGCCTTGCGTTTCCCATCCAAGCTACCTCATTCATGCACAGGTAAAGGTATTAAATCCATAGGTGTTAGTGGATTAAAACCATAAACAATCTCAAAAGGAGAAAATGAAGTAGTAGAATGTATGGCTCGATTATATGCAAACTCTATGAATGGTAAACACTCTTCCCATGATTTCAAATTTTTATTGATCACTGTCCTAAGCAATTGTGTCATAGTTCGATTTACCACCTCCGTTTGACCATAGTGTACATGTCGCAAGATTCTTAATGGTTGAACTTTACTATTTGTACACTGATTTTCGACACGTTGTTTGAGACTTGCATTGTTGTCAAGTATCAATTGGATGGAAAATTTGTTTTAAATTAAAATTGTCCAATAGAGTAATGTCATGTGGCAAAGTGTAAACTAAAGTGTACACCATAGTGTACACGTGGCAAGGTTCTTACCGATTCAACTTTGCTATTTGTACACTGATTTTTGACACATTGTTTGACACTTGTATTGTTGTCAAGTTTCAATTGGGTGGGAGAAATATTTAAAATTTAAACTGTCCAACATGGTAATGTCACGTGGTAAAGTGTAAACTAAACTGTGCACCATAGTGTACATGTGGAAAGGTCCTTAACGATTGAACTTTACTATTTGTACAATGATTTTCGATGCATTGTTGGACACTTGCATTATTGTCAAGGGTCAATTGAATAGGAAAACTGTTTGAAATTTAAACTGTCCAACAGGGTAATGACACATGGCAAATTGAAAACTAAAGCGTACACCATAGTGTACATGTCGCAAGGTTCTTACCGATCGAACTTTGCTATTTGTACGCTGATTTTTGACACATTGTTTGACACTTGTGTTGTTGTCAAGTGTCAATTGGATGGAAAACTATTCGAAATTTAAACTATCACCATAGTGTACATGTCGCAAGGTTCTTACCGATTGAACTTTGCTACTAGTACACAGATTTTTGACACATTGTTTGGCACATGCATTGCTGTCAAGTGTCAAGTGTAAAACCGTTCGAAATTTAAACTGTCCAACAGAGCAATATCATGTGGAATTGTGTAAAGTAAAGTGTACACCATAGTTTATATGTAGCAAGGTCCTTACCGATTGAACTTTGCTATTTGTACACTGATTTTAGACCCGTTGTTTGACATTTGTAGTGTTGTCAAGTGCCAATTGGATGGGAAAATTGTTTGAAATTTAAACTATCCAACATGGTAATGTCACATGGATAAGTGTATACTAAAGTGTACACCATAGTGTACACGTGGCAAGGTCCTTATAGATTGAACTTTACTGTTTGTACACTAATTTTCATCACGTTGTTTGACACTTGCATTGTTGTTAAGTGTTAATTGGATGGCAAAACTGTCCGAAATTTTAAACTGAGCAATAGGGTAATGTCATGTGGCAAAGTGTAAACTAAAGGGTACACCATAGTGTACATGTGGCAAGGTCCTCACCGATTGATCTTTGATATTTGTACGCTGATTTTCGACACGTTGTTTGACACTTGCATTGTTGTCAAGTGTCAATTGGATGGGAAAATTGTTTGAAATTTAAACTGTCCAATTGGGTAATGACACGTGGTAAAATGTAAACTAAAGTGTCTACCACAGTGTACATGTGGCAAGGTCTTTACCGATTGAACTTTACTATTTGTACATTGATTTTCGACACGTTGTTTGACACTTGCATTGTTGTCAAGGGTCAATTGGATGGAAAAACTTTTTGAAATTTAAACTATGCAACAGGGTAATGTCACATGGCAAAATGTAAACTAAAGTGTACACCATAGTGTAAATATCGCAAGATTTTTACCGATTGAACTTTGCAATTTGTACACTAATTTTTAACATATTGTTTGACAATTGCATTGTTTTCAAGTGACAATTGGATGGGAAAACTGTTTGAAATTTAAACTGTCAAATAGGGTAATGACACGTGGCAAAGTGTAAACTAAAGTGTAAACCATAGTGTACATGTCGAAAGGTTCTTACTGATTCAACTTTACAATTTATACGCTGATTTTTGACACATTGCTTAACACTTGTCATGTGTCAATTGGATGGAAAAACTGTTTGAAATTTAAACTGTACAATAGGGAAATGACACGTGGTAAAGTGTAAACTAAGGTGTAAACCATAGTGTACATGTAGCAAGGTTCTTACCGATTGAACTTTGCAATTTTTTACACATATTTTTGACTCGTTGTTTGACACTTGCATTGTTGTCAAGTGTCAATTGGATGGGAAAACTGCTTGAAATTTAAACTGTCCAATAGGGTAATGTCGCGTGGTAAAGTGTAAACTAAAGTGTGTACACCATAGTGTACATGTATCAAGGTTCTTACCGATTGAAATTCGCTATTTGTACACAGATTTTTGACACGTTGTTTGACACATGCATTATTGTCAAGTGTCAATTGGATGGAAAAACTAGTTCAAATTTAAACTGTCCAACAGGGTAATGTCACGTGACAAAGTGTAAACTAAAATGTACCCCATAGTGTACATGTTGAAAGGCTCATACCGATTGAGCTTTCCAATTTGTACACTCTTTTTTGACACGTTGTTTGACACTTGCATTATTGTTACGTGTCAATTAGATGGGAAAACTGTTCGAAATTTAAACTGTCCAAAAGGGTAATGTCCCATGGTAAAGTGTAAACTAAAGTGTACACCATAGTGTACATGTCGCACGGTTCTTACGGATTGAACTTTACTATTTGTACACTGATTTTTGACACGTTGTTTGACACTTGCATTATTGTTACGTGTCAATTAGATGGGAAAACTGTTCGAAATTTAAACTGTCCAAAAGGGTAATGTCCCATGGTAAAGTGTAAACTAAAGTGTACACCATAGTGTACATGTTGAAAGGTTCATACCGATTGAAGTTTCCTATTTGAACACTAATTTTTGACACATTGTTTGACACTTGCGTTGTTGTCAAGAGTCAATTGGGAAGGAAAACTGGTTCAAACTTAAACTGTCTTAGTAGAGTTTGACACTTGCATTGTTGACAAATGTCAATTTAATGGGAAAACTATTTGAAATTTAAACTGTCCAACAGGGTAATGTCACGTGACAAATTGTAAACTAAAGTGTACAGCATAGTGTACATGTAACAAGGTTCTTACCGATTAGACTTTGCTATTTGTACTCTGGTTTTTGACACATTGTTTGACACTTGCATTGTTGTCAAGCGTCAATTGGATGTGAAAGCTATTTTAAACTGTCCAACAGGGTAATGTCACGTGGCAAAGTGTAAACTACAGTATACATCATAGTGTACATGTAGCAAGGTTCTTACCGATTGAACTTTGCTGTTTGTACACTGATTTTTGACACATTGTTCGGCACTTACATTGTTGTCAAGTGTAAATTGGATGGGAAAACTGCTTGAAATTTAAACTGCCCAACACGGTAATGTCACGTGGTAACGCGTAAACTAAATTGCACACCTTAGTGTACATGTAGGAAGATCCTTACCGATTGAACTTTGCTATTTGTACACTGATTTTAGACATATTGTTTGACACTTGCATTGTTGTCAAGTGTCAATTGAAATGGAAAACTGTTTGAAATTTAAGCTGTCAGGCTGGGTAACGTCACGTGGCAAAGTGTAAACTAAAGGGTACACCATAGTTTACATGTAGGAAGGTCCTTACCTACTAAACTTTGCTATTTGAACACTGATTTTTGACACATTGTTTGACACTGACATTGTTGTCTAGTGTCAATTGGATGGGAAAACTATTTGAAATTTAAATTGTCCAGCTGGGTAATGTCACGTAGCAAAGTGTAAAATAAAATGTATGCCATAGTTTATGTAGCAAGGTATTTACCGATTGAACTTTGCTATTTGTACACTGATTTTTGACACGTTGCTTGCATAGGCATTATTGTCAAGTGTCAATTGGAAGGGAAAACAGTTTGAAATTTAAGCTGTCCAACAAGGCAATGTCACGTGGAAAAGTGTAATCTAAAATGTACACCATAGTGTACATATAGCAAGGTTCTTATCGATTGAACTTTGCTATTTGCACACCGATTTTTGACACGTTTGACACTCGCGTTGTTGTCAAGTGTCAATAGGATGGGAAAGCTGTTTGAAATTTAAACTGTCCAACCGGGTAATGTCACGTGGCAAAGTGTAAACTAAAGTGTACACCATAATGTACATGTAGCAAGGTCTTTACCGATTGAACTATGCTATTTGTGCACTGATTTTTGACACGTTGTTTGACACTTGAATTATCGTTAAGTGTCAATTTAATGGGAAAACTATTTGAAATTTAAACTGTCCAGCAGGGTAATGTCATGTGGCAAAGTGTAAACTAAAGTGTCCACCATAGTGTACATGTAGCAAGGTTCTTACCGATTAGACTTTGCTATTTGTACACTGGTTTTTGACACGTTGTTTGACACTTGCATGGTTGTCAAGTGTTAATTCGATGTGAAAATTGTTTTAAACTGTCCAACAAGGTAACACCAGGTAGTAAAGTGTAAACTAAATTATACATCATAGTGTACATATAGCGAGGTTCTTTGAGCTTTGTTATTTGTACACTGATTTTTGACCACTTTTTTTATACTTGCATTGTCGTCAAGTGTAAATTGGACGGAAAAACTGTTTGAATTTAATCTGCCTAACAGAGTAATGTCACATGGTAAAGCGTAAACTAAATTGTACACCTTATTGTACATGTAGCAAGGTTCTTACCGATTAGACTTTGCTATTTGTACACTGATTTTGGACACGTTGTTTGACACTTGCTTTGTTGTCAAGTGTCAATTGGATGGGAAAACTGTTTGAAATTTAAACTGTCAGGCTGGGTAATGTCACGTGGCGAAGTATAAACTAAAGTGTACACCATAGTTAACATGTAGCAAAGTCCTTACCTATTGAACATTGCAATTTGTATACTGATTTTTGGCACATTATTTGACACAGGCATTGTTGTCAAGTGTCAATTGGATGGGAAAACTATTTGAAATCTAGGTTTTCCAACAGGGTAATGTCACGTGGCAAAGTTTAAATTACAGTGTACACCATAGTGTACATGTGGTAAGGTCCTTACTGATTGAACTTTAGTATTTGTACACTAATTTTTGACACGTTGTTTGACACTCGCGTTGTTGTCAAGTATCAATAGGATGGGAAAACTATTTGAAATTTAAACTATCCAACAGGTTAATGACACGTGGCAAAGTGTAAACTAAAGTGTACACCATAGTGTCCATGTAGCAAGGTCCTTATCGATTGAACTTTGCTATTTGTACACTGATTTTTGACACGTTGTTTGACACTTACATTGTTGTGAAGTGTCAATTGGATGGAAAAGCTGTTTGAAATTTAAATTGTCCAACAAGGAAATGTGACGTGGTAAAGTGTACACTATAGTGTACATGTAGCTAGATTCTTACTGATTGAACATTACTATTTGTACATCGATTTTTGACACGTTGTTTGGCAATTGCATTGTAAGGTTCTTACCGATAGAACTTTGGTATTTGTACACTAATTTTTAACACGTTGATTGACACTTGTATTGTTGTCAGGTGTGTCAATTGGATGGGGAAATTGTTTAAAATTTAAACTCTCCAACTGGGTAATGTCATGTGACAAAGTGTAAACTAAAGTGTACACCGTAGTGTACATGTAGCAAGGTCTTACCGATTGAACTTGGCTATTCGTGCAATGATTTTTGACATGTTGTTTGACACTTGCATTTTTGTCATGTGACAATTGGATGGGAAAAATGTTTGAAATTTAAACAGGCCAACAAGGTAGTGTCACGTGACAAAGAGTAAACTAAAGTTTACACCATACTGTACATGTAGCAAGGTCCTTACCGAGTGAACTAGGCTCTTTGTACACTGATTTTTGACACGTTCTTTGACACTTGTATTGTTGTCAAGTGTAAATTGGATTGGAAAACTGTTTGAAATTTAAACAGTCCAACAGGGTAATGTCACGTGGCAAAGTGTAAACTAAAGTGTACACCATAGTGTGCATGTTACAAGATCCTTACCGATTGAACTTTGCTATTTCTACACTAACTTTTGACACATTGTTTGACACTTGCATTGTTGTCAAGTGTCAATTGGATGGGAAAACTGTTTGAAATTTAAACTATCCAGTTGGGTAATATCACGTGGCAAAGTGTAAAATAAAATGTACGCCATAGTTTATGTAGCAAGGTCCTTACCGATTGAACTTTGCTATTTGTACACTGATTTTTGACACGTTGTTTACACAGGCATTGTTGTCAAGTGTCAATTGGAAGGGAAAGTTGTTTGAAATTTAAGCTGTCCAACAGGGTAATGTCACGTGAAAAAGTGTAATCTAAAATGTACACCATAGTGTACATGTAGCAAGTTCTTGTCGATTGAACTTTGCTATTTGCACACTGATTTTTGACACGTTGTTTGACACTCGCGTTGTTGTCAAGTGTCAATAGAATGGGAAATCTATTTGAAATTTAAACTGTCCAACCAAGTAATGTCACATGGCAAAGTGTAAACTAAAGTGTACACTATAGTGTGCATGTGGCAAGATCTTTAATGATTAAACTTTGCTATTTGTACACTGATTTTTGACACATTGTTTGACACTTGTATTATTGTGAAGTGTTAATTGGATGGAAAAAAATGTTTAAAATTTAATTTGTCCAACATGGAAATATCACGTGGCAAAGTGTACACCATAGTGTGCATGTGGCGAGGTTCTTACAGATTGAACTTTGCTATTTGTACACCGATTTTCAACACGTTGTTTGATACTTACACTGTTGTCAAGTGTCAATTACGGACCATTCTACATGTACACTATGGTGTACACTTTAGTTTACACTTTGCAACATGACATTACCCTGTTGTACAGTTTAAATTTTAAACACTTTTCCCATCGAATTTACGATTGAAAACAATGCAAGTTTCAAGGAACGTGTCAGAAATCAGTGTACAAATTGCAAAGTTCAATCGATAATAACCTTGTGATATGTACACTATGGTGTACACTTTAGTTTAGACATTGCCACTTGACATTAACCTGTTGGACAATTCAAATTTCAAACTATTTTCCAACCCAACTGACACTTGACAACAACGCAAGTGTCAAACAACGTGTCAAAAATTAGTGTACAAATAGTGAAGTTCAATTGGTAAGAACCATGCTAAATGTACACTAAGGTGTACACACTTTAGTTTACACTTTCCCACATGACATTACCTTGTTGGACAGTTTAAGTTTCAAACAGCTTTCTATCCAATTGACACTTGACAACAATTGAAGTGTCAAACAACGTGTCCAAAGTCAGTGTACAAATTGCAAAGTTGAATCTGTAAGAACTTTGCTACATGTACACTACGGTGTGCAATTTTGTTTACACTTTGTCATGTGGCATTACCCTGTTGGAATCTTTAAATTTCAAACAATTTTCCAATCCAATTGACACTTGACAACAATGCATGTGTCAAACAATGTGTCAAAAATCTGTGTACAAATAGTAAAGTTCAATCGGTAAGAACATTGCATCATGTACACTATGGTGTACACTTTAGTTAACACTTTGCCACGTGCCATATACCTGTTGATCATTTTAAATATCAACAGGATTCCAATCCAATTGACACCTGACAACATTGTAAGTGTCAAACAACGTGTCAAAATTTAGTGTACTAACAACAAAGTTTAATCGGTAAGAACCTTGCTACATGTAAACCATGGTGTACACCTTAGTTTACACCTTGCCACGTGACATTACCCTGCTGGACAGTTTAAATTTCAAACAATTTTCCAATCCAATTGACACTTGACAACAATGCAAGTGTCATACAATGTTTCAAAAATCAGTGTACAAATAGCAAAGTTCAATCGGTAAGAACCTTGCTTCATGTACACTATGGTGTACACTTCTGTTTACACTTTGCCATGTAACATATCCCTATTGGGCAGTTTAAATTTCATACAGTTTTCCCATCGGATTAACACTTCAGAACAATGCAAGTCTAAAACAACGTGTCAAAAATTAGTGTACAAATAGCAAAATTCAATCGGTAATAGTTTACACGTTGTCATGTGACATTATTAAATTTGAAACAGTTTTCACATCGAATTGACACTTGACAACAATGCAGGTGTCAAACAATGTGTTGAAAATCAGTGTACAAATAGCAAAGTTCAATCGATACGGACCATGCTACATGTACACTATGGTGTACACTTTAGTTTACACTTTACAACATGACATTACCCTGTTGTACAGTTTAAATTTCAAACACTTCTCCCATCGAATTTACGATTGACAACAATGCAAGTTTCAAGGAACGTGTCAGAAATCAATGTACAAACTGCAAAGTTCAATTGGTAATAACCTTGCGTTATGTACACTATGGTGTACACTTTAGTTTAGACATTGCCACTTGACATTACCCTGTTGGACAGTTCAAATTTCAAACTATTTTCCAACCCAACTGACACTTGACAACAACGCAAGTGTCAAACAACGTGTCAAAAATCAATGTACAAATAGCGAAGTTCAATCGGTAAGAACCATGCTAAATGTACACTAAGGTGTACACACTTTAGTTTACACTTTTCGACAATACATTACCCTGTTGGACAGTTTATGTTTCAAACAGTTTTTCTATCCAATTGACACTTGACAACAATTTAAGTGTCAAACGTGTCCAAAATTAGTGTACAAATAGCAAAGTTGAATCTGTAAGAACCTTGCTACATGTACACTACGAGGTACACTTTTGTTTAAACTTTGCCACGTGGCATTACTCTGTTGGACAGTTTAAATTTCAAACAATTTTCCCATCCAATTGACACTTGATAACAATGCATATGTCAAACAATGTGTCAAAAATCTGATTACAAATAGTAAAGTTCAATTGGTTAGAACCTTGCATCGTGTACACTATGGTGTACATTTTAGTTAACAGTTTGCCACGTACCATGTACCTGTTGGACAGTTTAAATATCAAATAGGTTTCCAATCCAATTGACACCTGACAACATTGTAAATGTCAAACCAACGTGTCAAAAATTAGTATACTAATAGCAAAGTTCAATCGGTAAGAACCTTGCTATATGTAAACCATGGTATACACCTTAGTTTACACCTTGCCACGTGATATTACCCTGTTGGACAGTTTAAATTTCAAACAATTTTCCAATCCAATTGACACTTGACAACAATGTAAGTGTCAAACAATGTGTCAAAATCAGTGTACAAATAGCAAACTTCAATCGGTAAGAACCTTGCTTCATGTACACTATGCTATACACTTCTATTTACACTTTGCCACGTGACATATCCCTGTTGGGCAGTTTAAATTTTGTGCAGTTTTGCCATCCAATTGACACTTCAGAACAATGCAAGTCTGAAACAACGTGTCAAAAATTAGTGTACAAATAACAAAGTTCAATTGGCAATAGTTTACACGTTGTCATGTGACATTATTAAATTTTAAACAGTTTTCCCATCGAATTGACACTTGACAACAATGCAAGTGCCAAACAACACGTCGAAAATCAGTGTACAAATAGCAAAGTTCAATCGATACGGACCATGCTACATGTACACTATGGTGTACACATTAGTTTACACTTTGCAACATGACATTACCCTGTTGTACAGTTTAAATTTCAAACACTTCTCCCATCGAATTTACGATTGACAACAATGCAAGTTTCAAGGAACGTGTCAGAAATCAATGTACAAACTGCAAAGCTCAATCGGTAATAACCTTGCGTTATGTACACTATGGTGTACACTTTAGTTTAGACATTGCCACTTGACATTACCATGTTGGACAGTTCAAATTTCAAACTATTTTCCAACCCAACTGACACTTGACAACAACGAAAGTGTCAAACAACGTGTCAAAAATCAGTGTACAAATAGCGAAGTTCAATCGGTAAGAACCATACTAAATGTACACTAAAGTGTACACACTTTAGTTTACACTTTCGACATAACATTGCCCTGTTGGACATTTTAAGTTTCAAACAGTTTTTCTATCCAATTGACACTTGACAACAATTGAAGTATCAAACAACGTGTCCAAAATTAGTGTACAAATACCAAAGTTGAATCTGTAAGAACCTTGCTACATGTACACTAAGAGGTACACTTTTGTTTAAACTTTGCCACGTGGCATTACTCTATTGGACAGTTTAAATTTCAAACAATTTTCCCATCTAATTGACACTCGATAACAATGCATGTGTCAAACAATGTGTCAAAAATCTAAAATCTGATTACAAATAATAAAGTTCAATCGGTAAGAACCTTGCATCATGTACACTATGGTGTACATTTTAGTTAACACTTTGCCACGTGCCATATTCCTATTGGACAGTTTAAATATCAAACTGGTTTCCAATCCAATTGACACCTGACAACGTTGTAAGTGTCAAACAATGTGTCAAAAATTAGTATACTAATAGCAAAGTTCAATCGGTAAGAACCTTGCTACATGTAAACCTTGGTATACACCTTAGTTTACACCTTGCCACGTGACTTACCCTGTTGGACAGTTCAAATTTCAAACAATTTTTCAATCCAATTGACACTTGACAACAATGCAAGTGTCAAACAATGTGTCAAAAATCAGCGTACAAATAGCAAAGTTCAATCGGTAAGAACCTTGCTTCATGTACACTATGGTTTACACTTCTGTTTACACTTTACCACGTGACATATCCCCATTGGCCAGTTTAAATTTTGTACAGTTTTCCCATCCAATTGACACTTCAAAACAATGCAAGTCGGAAACAACGTGTCAAAAATTAGTGTACAAATAGCAAAGTTCAATCGGTAATAGTTTACACATTGTTATGTGACATTATTTATTTTCAAACAGTTTTCCCATCGAATTAACACTTGACAACAATGCAGGTGTCAAATAACGTGTCAAAAATCAGTGTGCAAATAGCAAAGTTCAATCGATACGGACCATGCTACATGTACACTATGGTGTACACTTTGCAACATGACATTACCCTGTTGTACAGTTTAAATTTTAAACACTTTTCCCATCGAATTTACGGTTGACAACAATGCATGTTTCAAGGAACGTGTCAGAAATTAGTGTACAAATTGCAAAGTTCAATCGGTAATAACCTTGCGATGTGTACACTATGGTGTACACTTTAGTTTAGACATTACCACTTGACATTACCCTGTTGGACTGTTCAAATTTCAAACTATTTTCCAACCCAACTGACACTTGACAACAACGCAAGTGTCAAACAACGTGTCAAAAATCAGTGTACAAATAGCGAAGTTCAATCGGTAAGAACCATGCTAAATGTACACTAAGGTGTACACACTTTAGTTTACACTTTTCGACATGACATTACCCTGTTGGACAGTTTAAGTTTCAAACAGTTTTTCTATCCAATTGACACATGAAAACAATTGAAGTGTCAAACAACGTGTCCAGAATCAGTGTACAAATAGCAAAGTTGAATTTGTAAGAACCTTGCTACATGTACACTACGGTGTACACTTTTGTTTACACTTTGCCACGGGGCATTACCCTGTTGGATAGTTTAAATTTTAAATAATTTTCCCATCCAATTGACACCTGACAATAATGCATTTGTCAAAAATCTGTGTATAAATAGTAAAGTTCAATCGGTAAGAACCTTGCATCATGTACATTATAGTGTACACTTTAGTTAACACTTTGTCACGTGCCATATACCTGTTGGATAGTTTAAATATCAAACTGGTTTCCAATCCAATTGACACCTGACAACATCATAAGTGTCAAACAACGTGTCAAAAATTAGTGCACAAATAGCAAAGTTCAATCGGGAAAAACCTTACGACATGTACACTATGGTGCACACTTTACTTTACACTTTTCAATGAGACATTACCCTGTTGGACAATTTAAATTTCAAATAGTTTTCCAATCCAATTGAGACCTGACAACAATGTAAGTGTCAAACAGCGTGTCAAAAATCAATGTACAAATAGCAAAGTTCAATCGGGAAGAACCTTGCGACATGTGCACTATGGTGTACACTTTAGTTTATACTTTGCCACGTGACATTACTCTGTTGGACAGTTTAAATTTCAAACAATTTTCCTATCCAATTGACACCTAACAACAATGCAAGTGTCGAACAATGTGTCAAAAATCAGTGTACAAATAGCAAAGGTCAATCGGTAAGAACCTTGTTACATGTACACCATGGTGTACACTTTAGTTTATACTTTGCCACGTGACATTACCGTGTTCGACAGTTTAAATTTCAAATAGTTTTCCAATCCAATTGAGACCTGACAACAATGTAAGTGTCAAACAGCGTGTCAAAAATCAATGTACAAATAGCAAAGTTCAATCGGGAAGAACCTTGCTACATGTACACTACGGTGTACACTTTTATTTACACTTTGCCACGTGACATTACCCTGTTGGACAGTTTAAATTTCAAACAATTTTTCCAATCAATTGACACTTGAGAACAATGCATGTGTCAAACAATGTGTCAGAAATCTCTTTGCAAATAGTAAAGTTCAATCGGTAAGAGCATTACATCATGTACACTATGGTGTACACTTTAGTTCACACTTTGCCACATGACATATCCCTGCTGGATAGTTTAAATTTCAAATAGTTTTCCAATCCAATTGACACCTGACAACAATGTAAGTGTCAAACAGCGTGTCAAAAATTAGTGTACTAACAGCAAAGTTCAATCGGTAAGAACCTTGCGACATGTACACTTTGGTGTACACTTTAGTTCACACTTTGCAACGAGACATTACCCTGTTGGACAATTTAAATTTCAAATAGTTTTCCCATCCAATTGACAGTTGACAACAATTCAAGTGTCAAAGAACGTGTCAAAAATTAGTGTACAAATAGTAAAGTTCAATCGGTAAGAACCTTGCTACACGTACACCGTGGTATACACTTTAGTTTACATTTTACCACGTGGCATTACCTTGTTGGACAGTTTAAAATTCAAACAATTTTTCAATCCAATTGACACCTGAAAACAATTCAAGTGTCAAACAATGTGTCAAAAATTAGTGTACAAATAGCAAAGTTCAATCGGTGAGAACCTTGCTTCATGTACATTATGGTGTACGCTTTAATTTACACTTTTCCACGTGACATCATCCCGTTGGGTAGTTTAAATTTCAAACTATTTTTCCATCCAATTGAGACTTGACAACAACGCAAGTGTCAAACAACGTATCAAAAATCAAAGAACAAATAGCAAATTTCAATCGGTAATAGTTTACACTTTATCGCGTGATATTTCCCTGTTGGAAAGTTTAAATTTCAAACAGTTTTCCCATCAAATTGACACTTGACAAAAATGCAGGTGTCAAACAACGTGTCGAAAATCTGTGTACAAATAGCAAAGTTCAATCGGTACGGACCATGCTACTTGTACGCTATGGTGTACACTTTAGTTTACACTTCGCCACGTGACGTTACCCTGTTATACAGTTTAAATTTTAAATAGTTTTCCCATCAAATTCACAGTTGAAAACAATGCAAGTGTCAAACAACGTGTGAAAAATAAGTGTACAAATTGCAAAGTTCAACAGGTAATAACCTTGCGACATGTACACTATGGTGTACACTTTAGTTTACACATTGTCACTTGACATTACCCTGTTGGACAGTTTTAATCTCAAACTATTTTCCAACCCAATAGACACTCAAAAACAATGTAAGTGTCAAACAATGTGTCAAAAATCAGTGTACAAATAGCAAAGTTCAATCGGTAAGAACCTTGCTTCATGTACACTATGCTGTACACTTTAGTTTACACTTTTCCAAATGACGTTACCCTATTGGGCAGTTTAAATTCAAATAGTTTTCCCATCTAATTGACACTTGACAACAACACAAGTGTCAAACAACGTGTCAAAAATCAGTGTACAAATAGTAAAGTTCAATCGGTAAGAACCTTGCATCATGCACACTATGGTGTACACTTTAGTTAACACTTTGCCACGTGGCATAGCCCTGTTGGGCAGTCGAAATTTCAAACAGTTTTTCAATCCAATTGACACCTAACAACAATGCAAGTGTCAAACAACGTGTCAAAAATTAGTTTACAAATAGCAAAGTTCAATCGGTAAAAAACCTTGCTACATGTACGTTATGGTGAACACTTTAGTTTACACCTTGCCACGTGACATTACCCTATTGGGCAGTTTAAATTTCAAACAGTTTTTCCATCCAACTGACACTTCATAACAATGCATGTGTCAAACAATGTGTCAAAAATCAGTGTACAAATAGCAAAGTTCAATCGGTAAGAACCTTGCTTCATGTACACTATGCTGTACACTTTAGTTTACACTTTTCCAAATGACGTTACCCTATTGGGCAGTTTAAATTCAAATAGTTTTCCCATCTAATTGACACTTGACAACAACACAAGTGTCAAACAACGTGTCAAAAATCAGTGTACAAATAGCTAAGTTTAATCGGTAAAGACATTGTCAAATATACAGTATGGTGTACACACTTTAGTTTACACTTTGCCACGTGACTTTACCCGGTTGGACAGCTTAAGTTTCAAACAATTTTCCCATCCAATCAGCGCATGACAACAATTTAAGTGCCAGACAACGTGTCAAAAATCTTTGTACAAATAGTAAAGTTCAATCGGTAAGAACCTTGCATCATGCACACTATGGTGTACACTTTAGTTAACACTTTGCCACGTGGCATAGCCCTGTTGGGCAGTCGAAATTTCAAACAGTTTTTCAATCCAATTGACACCTAACAACAATGCAAGTGTCAAACAACGTGTCAAAAATTAGTTTACAAATAGCAAAGTTCAATCGGTAAAAACCTTGCTACATGTACGTTATGGTGAACACTTTAGTTTACACCTTGCCACGTGACATTACCCTGTTGGGCAGTTTAAATTTGAAATAGTTTTTCCATCCAACTGACACTTCATAACAATGCATGTGTCAAACAATGTGTCAAAAATCAGTGTACAAATAGCAAAGTTCAATCGGTAAGAACTTTGTTACATGTACACTAAGGTGTACACACTTTATTTTACACTTCCCACATGACATTACCCTGTTGTATTGTTTAAGTTTCAAATAGTTTTCCCATCCAATTGACACTTGACAAAAATTCAAGTGTTAAACAACGTGTCTAAAATCAGTGTACAAATAGCAAAGTTGAGTCGGTACGAACCTTGCTACATATACACTATGGTGTACACTTTAGTTTACACTTTGCCAAGTGATATTACCCTATTGGACAGTTAAACTTTCAAACAATTTTCACATCCAATTGACACTTGACAACAATGCATGTGTCAAACAATGTGTCAAAAATATGTGTACAAATAGTCAAGTTCAATCGGTAAGAACCTTGCATCATGTACACTATGGTGTATACTTTAGTTAACACTTTGCCACGTGACATATCCTTGTTGAACAGTTTGAATTTCAAACAATTTTCCAATCCAATTGACACCTGACAACAATGTAAGTGTCAAACAACGTGTCAAAAATTAGTGTACAAATAGCAAAGTTCAATCGGTAAGAACCTTGCGACATGTACACTATGGTGTACAAATTAGTTTACACTTTGAAATGAGACATTACCCTGTTGGACAATTTAAATTTCAAACAGTTTTCCCATCCAATTGACAATTGACAAAAATTCAAGTGTCAAACAACGTGTCAGAAATCAGTGTACAAATCGCAAAGTTTAATCCGTAAGAATCTTGCTACATGTATACCATGGTGTACATTTTAGTTTTCACTTTTCCACGTGATATTACCCTATTGGACAATTTAAATTTCAAACAGTTTTCCAATCCAATTGACACTTGACAACAATGCAGGTGTCAAACAATGTGTCAAAAATCAGTGTACAAATAGCAAAGTTCAATCGGTAAGAACTCCTACTTCATGTACACTTTAGTTTGTACTTTGCCACGTGATATATCCCTGTTGGGCAGTTTAAATTTCAAACAGTTTTTCCATCCAATTAACACTTGACAACAACACAAGTGTCAAATAACGTGTCAAAAATCAACGTTCAAAAAGCAAAGTTCAATCGGTAGTAGTTTACACTTTGTCAGGTGATATTACCCTGTCGCACAATTTAGATTTTAAATAGTTTTCCTATGGAATTGACACTTGACAACAATGCAAGTGTCAAACAACGTGTCAAAAATCAGTATACAAATAGCAAAGTTCAATTGGTATGGACCATGCTACATGTACGCTATGGTGTACACTTTAGTTTACACTTTGCCTTGTGACATTACCCTATTGTACAGTTTAAATTTTAAATAGTTTTCCCATCGAATTGACAGTTGACAACAATGCAAGTATCAAACAATGTGTCAAAAATCATTGTACAAATAGCAAAGTTCAATCGGTAATAACCTTACGACATGTACACTTTTGTTTACACTTTGCCACGTGACATATCCCTACTGGACAGTTTAAATTTCAAAGTATTTTCCCATCGAATTGTCCCTTGACAACAATGCAAGTATCAAACAATGTATCAAAAATCATTGTACAAATAGCAAAGTTCAATCGGTAAGAACCTTGTTACATGTACACTAAGGTGTACACACTTTATTTTACACTTCCCACATGACATTACCCTGTTGTATTGTTTAAGTTTCAAATAGTTTTCCCATCCAATTGACACTTGACAACAATGCTAGTATCACACAAAGTGTCAAAAACAATGTAAGTGTCAAACAACGTGTCAAAAATTAGTGTACAAATAGCAAAGTTCAATCGGTAAGAACCTTGCGACATGTACACTATGGTGTACACATTAGTTTACACTTTGAAATGAGACATTACCCTGTTGGACAATTTAAATTTCAAACAGTTTTTCCATCCAATTGACAATTGACAACAATTCAAGTGTCAAACAACGTGTAAGAAATCAGTGTACAAATCGCAAAGTTTAATCAGTAAGAATCTTGCTACATGTATACCATGGTGTACATTTTAGTTTTCACTTTTCCACATGATATTACCCTATTGGACAATTTAAATTTCAAACAGTTTTCCAATCCAATTGACACTTGACAACAATGCAGGTGTCAAACAATGTGTCAAAAATCAGTGTACAAATAGCAAAGTTCAATCGGTAAGAACCCCTACTTCATGTACACTTTAGTTTGTACTTTGCCACGTGATATATCCCTGTTGGGCAGTTTAAATTTCAAACAGTTTTTCCATCCAATTAACACTTGACAACAATACAAGTGTCAAATAACGTGTCAAAAATCAACGTTCAAAAAGCAAAGTTCAATCGGTAGTAGTTTACACTTTGTCAGGTGATATTACCCTGTCGCACAATTTAGATTTTAAATAGTTTTCCTATGGAATTGACACTTGACAACAATGCAAGTGTCAAACAACGTGTCAAAAATCAGTATACAAATAGCAAAGTTCAATTGGTATGGACCATGCTACATGTACGCTATGGTGTACACTTTAGTTTACACTTTGCCTTGTGACATTACCCTATTGTACAGTTTAAATTTTAAATAGTTTTCCCATCGAATTGACAGTTGACAACAATGCAAGTATCAAACAATGTGTCAAAAATCATTGTACAAATAGCAAAGTTCAATCGGTAATAACCTTACGACATGTACACTATGGTGTACACTTTAGTTTTGACATTGTCACTTGACATTACCCTATTGGAAAGTTTAAATTTCAAACTATTTTCCAACGTAATTAACACTCGAAAGCAATGCAAGTACCAAACAATGTGATAAAAATCAGTGTACAAATAGAAAAGCTCAATCGGTAAAACCTTGCTTCATGTACACAACGGTGCACTTTAGTTTATACTTTGCCACGTGACATTACCCTGTTGGGAAATTTAAATTTAAAACAGTTTTCCCATCCAATTGACACTCGACAACAACGCAAGTGTCATACAATGTGTCAAAAATCAGTGTACAAATAACAAAGTTCAATCGGTAAGAACCTTGCTAAATGTACACTATGGTGTACACACTTTAGTTTACACTTCGCCACGTGACATTACTCGGTTGGACAGTTTAAGTTTCAAACAATTTTTCCATCCAATTGACACATGACAACAATTTAAGTGTCAAACAACGTGTCCAAATTCAGTGTACAAATAGCAAAGTTCAATCAGTAAGAACCTTGCTACATATAGACTATGGTGTACACTTTAGTTACACTTTGCCACGTGACATTACCCTATTGTACAGTTTAAATTTGAAATAGTTTTCCCATCCAATTGACACTTGACAATGATGCATGTGTCAAACAATGTTTCAAAAATTTGTGTACAAATAGCAATGTTCAAACGGTAAGAACCTTGCATCATGTACACTATGGTGTACATTTTAGTTTACACACTGCCACGTGACATATCCCTGTTGCACATTTTAAATAGTTTTCCATTCAAATTGACACTTGATAACAATGCAAGTGTCAAACAGCGTGTCAAAAATCAGTGTACAAATAGAAAAGTTCAATTGGTAAGAACCTTACTAAATGTACACTATGGTGTACACATTAGTTTACACTATGCCGGGTGACATTTCCCTATTCGACAGTTTCAATTTCAAATAGTTTTCCAATCCAATTGACACTTGACAACAATGTAAGTGTCAGACAACGTGTTAAAAATTGGTGTACAAATTGCAAAGTTCAATCGGTAAGAACCTCGCTTCATGTACACTATGGTGTACACTTTTGTTTACACTTTGCCACGTGACATATCCCTATTGGATAGTTTAAATTTCAAAGGGTTTTCCCATCAAATTGACCCTTGACAACAATGCAAGTGTCGAACAACGTATCAAAATCGATGTACAAATAGAAAAGTTCAATTGGTAAGAACATTTGAGACATGTACGCTATGGTGTACACTTTAGTTTACACTTTTTCACGTGACATTACGTTGTTGGACAGTTTAAATTTCAAACAGTTTTCCCATCGAATTGACACTTGACAACAATGCTAGTATCACACAAAGTGTCAAAAATCAGTGTACAAATAGCAAAGTTCAATCGATACGGACCATGCTACATGTACACTATGGTGTACACTTTAGTATAAACTTTGTCATGTGACATTACCCTGTTGGACGGTTTATATTTCAAACAATTTTCTTATCCAATTGATGCTTGACAACAATGCAAGTGTCCTACAATGTGTCAAAAATTAGTGTACAAATAGTGAAGTTCAATCGGTAAGAACCATGCAACGTGTACACTATGGTGTACACTTTAGTTTACACTTTGCCACGTGACATTACTCTGTTGGACAGTTTAAATTTCAAACTATTTTCCTATCCAATTGACATTTAACAACAATGTAAGTGTCAAATAACAAGTCAAAAATTAGTATGCAAATTGTAAAGTTCAATCGGTAAGAAATGCATGTGTCAAACAACGTGTCAAAAATTAGTGTACAAATGGCAAAATTCAATCGGTAAGAACCTTGCTTCATGTACACAATGGTGTACACTTTGGTTTAAACTTTGTCACGTGACGTTACCCTGTTGGACAGTTTAAATTTCTAACAGATTTCTCATCCAAGTGTCACTTGACTACAATGTAAGTGTCAAACGTGTCAAAAATTAGTGTACAAATAGCAAAGTTCAATCGATAAGAACATTGCTACATGCACACATTTGTGTACACCTTAGTTTATACTTTGCCACTTGACATTACCCTGTCCGACACTTTAAATTTCGGACAATTTTCCCTCCCAGTTGATACTTGACAACAATGCAAGTGTCAAACAATGTGTCAAAAATCAGTGTACAATTAGCAAAGTTGAATCGGTAAGAACCTTGCTACATGTACACTATGGTGTACACTTTCGTCTACACTTTGCCAAATGACATTACCCTGTTGGACAGTTAAAATTTCAAACAATTTTCACATCCAATTGACACTTGATAACAATGCATGTGTCAAACAAAGTGTCAAAAATATGTGTACAAATAGTAAAATTCAATCCGTAAGAACCTTGCATCATGTACACTATGGTGTACACTTTAGTTAACACTTTGCCAAGTGACATATCCTTGTTGGACAGTTTGAATTTCAAACAGTTTTCCAATCCAATTGACACCTGACATGTACACGATGGTGTACACTTTAGTTTACACTTTGCAACGAGACCTCACCCTGCTGGACAATTTAAATTTCAAATAGTTTTCCCATCTAATTGACAATTGACAACAATTCAAGTGTCAAACAACGTGTCAGAAATCTGTGTACAAATCGCAAAGTTCAATCGGTAAGAATCTTGCTACATGTACACCATGGTGTACACTTTAGTTTACACTTTGCCAAGTGACATTACCCTATTGGACAGTTTAAATTTCAAACAATTTTCAATCCAACTGACACTTGACAACAATGCAAGTGTCAAACAACTTGTCAAAAATTAATGTACAAATAGGAAAGTTCTATCGGTAATAGTTTACACTTTGTCACGTGACATTACCCTGTCGCACAGTTTAGATTTTAAATAGTTTTCCTATGGAATTGATACTTGACAACAATGTAAGTGTCAAACAACATTTCAAAAATCAATGTACAAATAGCAAAGTTCATTCGATATGGACCATGCTACATGTTGACTATGGTGTACACTTTAGTTTACACTTTGCCTCGTGACATTACCCTGTTGCACAATTTAAATTTTAAATAGTTTTCCCATCAAATTGATAGTTAACAACAACGCAAGTGTCAAACAACGTGTCAAAAATCATTGCACAAATAGAAAAGTTCAATCGGTAATAACCTTACGACATGCACACTATGGTGTACACTTTAGTTTAGACATTGCCACTTCACATTACCCTATTGGACAGTTTAAATTTCAAACTATTTTCCAACCTAATTAACACTCGAAAGCAATGCAGTATCAAACAATGTGTTAAAAATCAGTGTACAAATAGAAAAGTTCAATCGGTAAAAACCTTGCTTCATGTACACAATGGTGCACTTTAGTTTATACTTTGCCACGTGACATTACCCTGTTGGGAAATTTAAATTTAAAACAGTTTTCCCATCCAATTGACACTCGACAACAACGCAAGTGTCATACAATGTGTCAAAAATCAGTGTACAAATAGCAAAGTTCAAACGGTAAGAACCTTGCTAAATGTACACTATGGTGTACACACTTTAGTTTACACTTTGCCACGTGACATTACCCGGTTGGACAGTTTAAGTTTCAGACAATTTTCCCATCCAATTGACACATGACAACAATCTAAGTGTCAAACAACGTGTCCAAATTCAGTGTAGAAATAGTAAAGTTCAATCAGTAAGAACCTTGTTACATGTAGACTATGGTGTACACTTTAGTTTACACTTTGCCACGTGACATTACCCTGTTGTACAGTTTAAATTTCAAATAGTTTTTCCATCCAATTGACACTTGAAAATGATGCATGTGTCAAACAATGTTTCAAAAATTTATGTACAAATAGCAATGTTCAAACGGTAAGAACCTTGCATCATGTACACTATGGTGTACATTTTAGTTTACACTTTGCCACGTGACATATCCCTATTGCACATTTTAAATTTCAAACCATTTTCCAATCGAATCAACACTTAATAACAATGCAAGTGTCAAACAACGTGTCAAAAATCAATGTACAAATGGAAAAGTTCAGTTGGTAAGAGCCTTGCCACATGTACACTATGGTCTACACTTTAGTTTACACTTTGCCGGGTGACATTTCCCTGTTCAACAGTTTGAATTTCAAACAGTTTTCCAATCCAATTGACACTTGACAACAATGCAAGTATCAAACAACGTGTCAAAAATCGATGTACAAATTGCAAAGTTTAATCGGTAAGAACCTTGCTTCATGTACACTATGGTGTACACTTTTGTTTACACTTTGCCACGTGACTTATCCCTACTGGACAGTTTAAATTTCAAAGTATTTTCCCATCGAATTGTCCCTTGACAGCAATGCAAGTGTCGAACAACGTATCAAAATCGATGTACAAATAGCAAAATTCAATTGGTAAGAACATTTGAGACATGTACGCTATGGTGTACACTTTAGTTTACACTTTTTCACGTAACATTACGTTGTTGGACAGTTTAAATTTCAAACAGTTTTCCCATCGAATTGACACTTGACAACAATGCTAGTATTAAACAACGTGTCAAAAATTAGTGTACAAATAGCAAAGCTCAATCGATACGGACCAAGCTACATGTACACTATGGTGTACACTTTAGTTTAAACTTTATCACGTGACATTACCCTGTTGGACGGTTTAAGTTTCAAACAGTTTTCCTATCCAATTGACACTTGACAACAATGCAAGTGTCCAACAATGTGTCAAAAATTAGTGTACAAATAGCGAAGTTCAATCGATAAGAACCATGCAACATGTACACTATGGTGTACACTTTAGTTTACACTTTGCCACGTGACATTACCCTGTTGGACAGTTTAAATTTCAAACCATTTTCCCACCCAATTGGCATTTGACAACAATGTAAGTGTCAAATAACGAGTCAAAAATCAGTGTACGAACTACAAAGTTCAATTGGTAAGAAATGCAAGTGTCAAACAACGTGTCAAAAATTAGTGTACAAATAGCAAAATTCAATAGGTAAGAACCTTGCTTCATGTATAAAATGGTGTACACTTTGGTTTAAACTTTGTCAAGTGACGTTACACTGTTGGACAGTTTAAATTTCAAACAGTTTTCTCATCCAATTGTCACTTAACTACAATGCAAGTGTCAAATGTGTCAAAAATTAGTGTACAAATGGCAAAGTTTAATCGGTAAGAACATTGCTACATGCACACATTGGTGTGCACCTTAGTTTATACTTTGGCACTTGACATTACCCTATTCGACACTTTAAATTTCAGGCAATTTTCCCTCCCAATTGACACTTGACAACAATGCAAGTGTCAAACAACGTGTCAAAAATCAGTGTACAAATAGCAAAGTTCAATCGGTAAGAACCTTGTTACATGTACATTATGGTGTACACACTTTAGTTTACACATTGTCATGTGACATTACCCCATTGGACAATTTGAGTTTCAAATAGTTTTCCAATCCAATTGACACTTGACGACAATGCAAGTGTCAAACAATGTGTCATGAATCAGTGTACAAATAGCAAAGTTCAATCGGTAAGGACCACGCTAAATGTACACTATGGTGTACACTTTAGTTTACACTTTACCACGTGACATTACCCTGTAGCGTAGTTTAAATGTCAAATAGTTTTCCCATCCAATTGACACTTGACAACAACGCAAGTGTTAAACGTGTCAAAAATCAGTGCACAAATAGCAAAGTTCAATCGGTAAGAACCTTGCTACATGTACACTATGGCATAAACTTTTGTTTACACTTTCCACGTGAAATTACCCTGTTGGATAGTTTAAGTTTCAAACAATTTTCCCATCCAATTAACACTTGACAACAATTCAAGTGTCAAACAACGTGTCAAATATCAGTATGCAAATAGCAAGGTTCAATCGGTAAGAACCTTGGTACATGCACACTCTGGTGTACACTTCAGTTTACACTTTGCTAGGTGATATTACCCCGTTGAACAGTTTAAATTTCAAATGGTTTTTCTATCCAATTGATACTTGACGACAATGCAAGTGTCAAACAACTTGTCAAAAATCAGTGTACAAATAGCAAAGTTCAATCGGTAAGAACCTTGCTTCATGTGCACTATGTTGTACACTTTAGTTTTCATTTTGCCACGTGACATTACCCTGTTGGACAGTTTAAATTTCAAACAGTTTTCCCTTCCAATTGGCACTTAACAACAATTCAAGTACCAAACAACGTGACCAAAATCAATGTACAAATAGCAAAGTTCAATCGGTAAGAACCTTGCTACATGTACACTATGGAGTGCACTTTAGTTTGCACTTTGCCACGTGACATTACCCTGTTTGACAGTATAAATTTCTAACAGTTTTCACATCCAATTGACATTGACAAAAATGCAAGTGTCGAACGTGTCAAAAAGTAGCGCACAAATAGCAAAGTTCAATCGGTAAGAACCTTGCGACATGTACTGTAACACCCCAATTTTTCTATAAACACCGGAACGTTACGAAAAACTCACTTCTCTTCATTTTAAATACGAAACTATATAAAAATACTCTTTAATAATCGAATAACTGCAATATTTATAAATCTAAATTTGAAAATAGGAAAAATGTATTTAAACATAAACTTAAACTCTTAACTAATTCAAATAACACATTCTCAATAAATTAAACTAATTGATAAATTTAAAAAAAATAGCAAACTTATTTCTTTCTTTCTATTCTTTATCCACTTGGCAGCCCGCATCACCAATTCGCCACTATTCCAATCGACCCGAACTAACCTATAAAATTCATGTAAGAGTAAGTATTTAAAAATACCCAGTAAGATACGTACAATTTCCATACGCAATTACATAACAAATAAATTGTACACTTCATACCGCTCTTCTTTTATGGACTATGACCAAGCGACACACCCATCTTAGGTCCTCTTAAATTCCTGTAGAAATTTCATATCTCTTTCTCTACAACCCGAAGGTCCACTAGCAATCCATGCATATTAATTGTTTATAAGAGCATAAGGAAACTAAAACACTTTGTACATAAATGTATCTTAGTTGTCTTGAAAAATCTGAATGCACGTTCAAAATCTTTTCTTCACTTTGAAAAACACGTGATTAAAATATTTGATGTAGGAAAACTTTATTTCCAATACTCTCTCTCCTGTCTTTTTCTCTTTCTCTCTTCTCTCTCTTTACCGTATGTATTTTATAAGAATTGGTGTGAGTAAAACTTTTTCAACATGCCTATATTTATAGTGTAGGGTTTTTGGAAAAGTGGGACACTGCTCACAATTAATCTTTATCTTAGTCAACCGAAAAGATTCATTGGATTTGTACTACACCTTGTTTCTATCTCAATCAAGTCACGTGCAATAAAATATTCCTCAACCCTTTCCTGATTTCAGTAGAAGTATTTTTTATTAATTATCACCAAAATTGAGAAAAAAAAAAAGATAGTTATTTACTTAGGATTACTATTAACAATTAACCTTTATCCTAATCAACTTTTAAAACTAATCGAAATTACTAGCCAACCATCATAATTAACTTGATCAGTTATAGATTTATCTTTATCAAAAATGTAACCCATTAATCTTTAAAGATACGTGGCTGGATCCCTATGAAAATCCAAATCCAAAATCAAAGCAAATAAATCTATTTAAAATAATACTACCTTATCTACCATAACCTACCCTTGTACTATGCCAAGAAAATTGCCCATATATTTTATATAATAAGTCATGGCAGCCATTAACTTAATAAAAAGATATCAGTAAGCAGAGTTTTAAAGCTATCGAAACTGTCGAGCCTAGTTTAACAAATAATTTGGATGAGAAATATTTTACAATAATAAAGTTAGGATTATCATTAAACTATATCATAATCCAATTGAAATTACCAGTAAACTTAATAAAAATAGGGTCACGCGTGGCAACCAATTTTTCCATTAATTACCTACCAACATAATTAATAACAAAGCTTACATTTTAAGAATTACCAAATCTCGGACCTAACTTATCCGAATTATCTTTTTCTTCGGCCTAAAATACATGATTAATTACGAACTACCAATGAGTACAATATCGATATATTTATACTTGCTCTATCAAAATTTAATTATTTGACTCGAAGTATAAGAATTTAAAATATATTACCTCTTAGTCCCTCAACTTTTGAAACCATAAAATATTATATATATTTATTCTACAATTTTTTGGGTGTTATATGTACACTTTAGTTTACACTTTGCCATGCGACATTACCCTGTTGGACAATTTAAATTTCAAATAGTTTTCCCACCCAAATGACACTTGACAACAATGCAAGTGGCAAACAACGTGTCAAAAAGTAGTGTACAAATAGCAAATTTTGATCGGTAAGAACTTTACAACATGTACACTATGGTGTACACACTTTAGTTTACACTATGCCACGTGACATTATCCTGTTGGACAACTTAAATTTCAAACTATTTTCCAATCTAATTGATACGCGAAAACAGTGTAAGTGTCAAACAATGTGTCAAAAATCACGTACAAATAACAAAGTTCAATCGGTAAGGACCGTGCTACAAGTACACTATGATGTACACTATATTTTAGACTTTACCACATGACTTTACCCTGTTGGGTAGTTTAAATTTCAAACAGTTTTTACATCCAATTGACACTTGAGAAAATGCAAGTGTCAAACAACGTGTCAAAAATCAGTGCACAAATAGCAAAGTTCAATCAGTAAGAACCTTGCCACATGTACACTATAGTGTACACACTTTAGTTTACACTTTACCACATGACATTACCCTGTTGGCCAGCTTATATTTCAAACAGTTTTCTATCCAATTGACAATAGACAACAATGCAAGTGTCAAACAACGTGTCAAAAACTAGTGTACAAATAACAAAGTCCAATCGATAAAGACCATGCTACATGTACACTATGGTGTACACTTTAGTTTACACTTTGCCAAGTGATATTACCTGGTTGAACAGTTTAAATTTCGAACGGTTTTCCAATTCAATTGATACTTGACAACAATACAAGTATCGAACAACGTGTCAAAAATTAGTGTACAAATAGCAAAGTTTAATCGGTAAGAACTTTGCTACATGTACATTATGGTGTACACTTTTGTTTACACTTTGCCACGTGACATTAACCTATTGGACAGTTTAAATTCCAAACAGTTTTCCCATCCAATTGACACTTGACAACAATTTACGTGTCAAACAACGTGTCCAAAATTAGTGTACAAATAGAAAAGTTCAATCGATTTGAACCTTACTACATGTACACTATGGTGTACACTTTAGTGTACACTTTGTCACATGACATTACCCTGTTAGACAGTTTAAATTTTAAACAGTTTTCCCAACCAATTGACACTTAACAACAATTCAAGTACATAACAACGTGTCCAAAATCAGTATACAAATAGCAAAGTTCAATCGATAAGAACCTTGCTACATGTACACTATGGAGTACACTTTAGTTTACACTTTGCCACGTGACATTACCCTATTTGACAACATAAATTTCAAACAATTTTTGCATCCAATTGACACTTGACAACAATGTAAGTGTCGAACAACATGTCAAAAATTAGTGGACAAATAGCAGATTCAATTGATAAGAACCTTGCGACATGTACACAGTGGTGTATACTTTAGTTTACACTTTTTCGTACGACATTACCCAGTTGGATAGTTTAATTATCAGACCGTTTTCCCACCCCATTGACACTTGACAATAATACAAGTATTAAACAACGTGTCAAAAATCAGTGTACAAATTGCAAATTTCAATCGATAAGAACCTTGCTACATGTACAATATGGTGTACACACTTTAGTTTATATTTTGCTACGTGACATTACCCTGTTGGACAGTTTAAATTTCAAATAGTTTTCCTATCCAATTGATACTTGACAACATTACATGTGTCAAACAATGTGTCAAAAATCATGTACAAATAGCAAAGTTCAATCGGTAAGGACCGTGCTACATGTACAATATGGTGTACACTTTATTTTACACTTTACCACATGACGTTACCCTGTTGGGCAGTTTAAATTTCAAACAGTTTTCCCATTCAATTGACTCTTGACAACAATGCAAGTGTCGAACAACGTGTCAAAAATCAATGTACAAATAGCAAAGTTCAATCGGTAAGAACCTTGCTACATGTACACTATGGTGTACACTTTTGTTTACACTTTGCCACGTGACATTACCCTGTTGGACAATTTAAATTTCAAACAATTTTCCCATCCAATTGACACTTGACAACAATTTAAGTGTCAAACAACGTGTCCAAAATTAGTGTACAAATAGCAAAGGTCAATCGATTAAAACCTTGCTACATGTACACTATGGTGTACACTTTAGTTTACACATTGTCACATGACATTACCCTGTTGGACAGTTTAAATTTCAAACAGTTTTCCCAACCAATTGACACATAACAACAATTCAAGTACATAACAACGTGTCCAAAATCAGTGTACAAATAGCAAAGTTCAATCGGTAAGAATCTTGCCACATGTACACTATACACCAAAGTGTACATGTCGCAATGTTCTTACCGATTGAACTTTACTATTTTTACACCAATTTTCGACATGTTGTTTGACACTTGCATTGTTGTCAAGTGTCAATTGGATGAGCAAATTGTTTGAAATCTAAACTGTCCAACAGGGTAATATCATGTTGCAAAGTGTAAACTAAAGTGTATACCATAGTGTACATGTCGCAAGATTCATATCGATTTATCTTTGCTATTTGTACACTGATTTTTTACACTTGTATTATTGTCAAGTGTCAATTGGATGGGAAGATTGTTTGAAATTTAAGCTGTTCGACAGGGTAATGTCACGTGGCAACGTGTAAATTAAAGTGTACACAATAGTGTACATGTAGCAAGATCCTTACCGATTGAACTTTTCTATTTGTACACAAATTTTCGACAAGTTTTTTGACACTTGCATTGTAGTCAGTGTCAGATGGATGGGAAAACTATTTGAAATTTAAACTGTCTACAGGGTAATGTCATGTGGGAAAGTGTAAACTAAAGTGTACACCATAGTGTGCATGTAGCAAGCTTCTTACTGATTGAACTTTGCTATTTGTACGCTGATTTTGGACACGATGTTTGACACTTG
>NW_019250835.1:284314-290994 GCF_002742605.1 Olea europaea var. sylvestris
AAGTGTAAACTAAGGTGTACACCATAGTGTACATGTAGAAAGGTTCTTACCGATTGAACTGTGCTACTTGTAAACTGATTTTTGACACGTTGTTTGACCCTTGCATTGTTGTCAAGAGTTGATTGGATGGAAAAATTATTTAAAATTTAAGCTATCCAACAAGGTAATATCTCGTGGCAAAGTTTTAATTAAAGTGCACATGTAGAAAGGTTCTGACCTATTGAACTTTGCTATTCGTACACTGATTTTTTTACAGGTTGTTTGACACTTACATTGTTGTCAAGTGTCACCTGGATGGGAAAACTATTTGAATTTCAAACTGTCCGACAGGGTAATGTTACATGGCAAAGTGTGAACTAAAGTGTACACCATAGTGTACATGTAGCAAGGTTCATACCGATTGAACTTAGTGATTTGTTCACTGATTTTTGACATGTTGTTTGACACTTGTATTATTGTGAAGTGTTAATTGGTTGGGAAAACTATTTGAAAATTAAACCATCCAACATGGTAATGTCACGTGGGAAAGTGTAAACTAATGTGTACACCATAGTGTATATGTAGCAGGGTCCTTACTGATTGAACTTTACTATTTATGCTTTAATTTTTGACACGTTGTTTGACACTTGCATTATTGCAAAGTGTCAATTTGATGGAAAAACTGTTTGAAATTTAAACTGTCTAACAGGGCAATGTCACGTGGCAAAGTGCAAACTAAAGTGTACACCATAGTGTACATGTAGCAAGGTTCTTATCGATTGAACTATGTGATTTGTACACTTATTTTTGATACGTTGTTTGACACTTATATTGTTGTGAAGTGTTAATTGGATGGGAATACTGTTTAAAAATTAAACTATCCAACAAGGTAATGTCACGTGGGAAAGTGTAAACTAATGAGTACACCATAGTGTATATGTAGCAGGGTCCTTATTGATTGAACTTTACTATTTGTGCTCTAATTTTTGACACGTTGTTTGACACTTGCATTGTTGTCAAGTGTCAATTGGATGGGAAAATTGTTTGAAATTTAAACTGTCCAACCGGACAATGTCACGTGGCAAAGTGTAAACTAAAGTGTACACCATAGTGTACATGTAGCAAAGTTCTTACCGATTGAACTATGTGATTTGTACACTTATTTTTGACATGTTGTTTGACACTTGCATTGTTGTCTAGTGTCAATTGGATGGGAAACTCTTTGAAATTTAAACTGTCCAGCAGGGCAATGTCACGTGGCAAAGTGTAGGCTAAAGTGTGTACACCATAGTGTACATGTAGCAAGGTTCTTACCGACTGAACTTTGCTATTTGTACTCTGATTTTTGGCATGTTGTTTGACACTTGCATTGTTGTCAAGTGTCAATTGGATGGGAAAACTGATTGAAATTTGAATTGTCCAATAGGGTAATATCACGTGGTAAAGTGTAAACTAAAGTGTACTTTGCTATTTGTACGCTGATTTTTGACACGTTGTTAAATACTTACATTGTTGTCAAGTGTAAAATGGATGGGAAAACTATTTGAAATTTAAACTATCTAACAAGGTAATATCACGTGACAAAGTGCAAACTAAGTGTACACCACAGTGTACATGTAGAAAGATTCTTACGAAACGATCTTTGCTATTTGTACACTGAATTTTGACATGTTATTTGACGCTTGGATTGTTGTCAAGTGTCAACTAGATGGAAAAATTGTTCGAAATTTAAATTGTCCAACAGGGTAATGTCACGTGGCAAAGTGTAAACTAAAGTCTACACCATAGTGTACATGTAGCAAGGTTGTTACAGATTGAACTTTCCAATTAGTACACTAATTTTTGACACGATATTTAACACTTTTATTGTTGTCCAGTGTCAATTAGATTGGAAAACTATTTGAAATTTAAATTGTCCGATAGGGTAATGTCACGAGGCAAAGTGTAAACTAATGTGTGTACACCATAGTGTATATGTACCAAGGTCATTACTAATTGAACTTTGCTATTTGTACACTAATTTTTCACACGTTATTTAACACTTGCATTGTTGTCAAGTGTCAACTGGATGGGAAACTATTTGAAATTTAAACTGTCCAACAGGGTAATGTCACGTGGTAAAGTGTAAACTATAGTTTAGATGTAGAAAGGTTCTTACCGATTGAACTTTGCCATTTGTACACTGATTTTTGACACGTTCTTTAACACTTGCATTGTTGTCAAGTGTCAACTGGAGGGGAAAATTGGTTGAAATTTAAACTATCCAACAGCGTAATGTCACGTGGCAAAGTGAAAACTAAAGTGTACATGTAGAAAGGTTCTTACCAATTGAACTATGCAATTTGTACAATGATTTTTGACACGTTTGACACTTGCATTATTGTCTAGTGTCAATTAGATGGGAAAACTGTTTGAAATTTAAACTGTCCAGTCGGGTAATGTCACGTGGGAAAATGTAAACTAAAGTGTGCACCGTAGTATACATGTCGCAAAGTCCTTATTGATTGAACTTTGATATTTGTACACTGATTTTTGACACGTTGTTTGACACTTGCATTGTTGTCAAGTGTAAATTAGATGGGAAAATTGTTTGAAATTTAAACAATCAAACAGGGTAATATCACGTAGCAAAGTGTAAACTAAAGTGTACACCATAGTGTACATGTAGCAAGGTTCTTACCGATTGAATTTTGCTATTTGTACACTGATTTTTGAAACATTGTTTGACACTTAAATTGTTGTCAAGTGCCAATTAGGTGAGAAAACTGTTTGAAATTTAAACTGTCCAACAGGGTAATGTCACTTGGCAAATTGTAGACTAAAGTGTACACCATAGTGTACATGCAGCAAGGTTCTTATCGATTGAACTTTGCTGTTTGTACACTGATTTCTGATACGTTGTTTGACACTTTCATTATTTTCAAAGGTCAATTGGATGGGAAAACTGTTTGAAATTTAAATTGTCCAGCAGGGTAGTGTCACATGGCAAAATGTAAACTAAAGTGTACTCTATAGTGTACATGTCGCAAGGTTCTTATCGATCGAAATTTGAAATTTGTACACTGATTTTTGACACGTTGTTTGACACTTGTATTGATGTCATGTGTCAATTGGATGGGAAAACTGTTTGAAATTGAAACTGTCCAATATGGTAATGTCATGTGGCAAAGTGTAAACTAAAGTGTACACTATATGTACATGTAGGAAGGTTCTCACCGATTGAACTTTGCTATTTGCACACTAATTTTTGACACGTTGTTAAACACTTGTGCTGTTGTCAAATATCAATTGGATGGAAAAATTGCTATTTATACTCTATTTTTGATATGTTGTTTGATACTTGTATTGTAATCGAGTGTCAATTTGATGGGAAAACTGTTTGACATTTAAACCGTCCAACAGGGTAATGTCACGTGGCAAATTGTAAACTAAAGTGTACACCACAGTGTATATGTAGCAAGGTTGTTACCGATTAAAATTTTCTATTTGTACACTAATTTTGGACACGTTATTTCACACATACATTGTAGTCAAGTGTAAATTGGATGGGAAGACTGTTGGAAATTTAAACTATCCAACAAGGTAACGACACGTGGCGATGTGTAAACTATAGTGTACACCATAGTGTACATGTAGCAAGGTCCTTACGGATTGAACTTTGCTATTTGTAAACTAATTTTTGACACGTTGTTTGACACTTACATTGTTGTAAAGTGTCAATTGGATGGAAAAACTATTTGAAATATAAATTGTCCAACAGGGTAATGTCACTTGTCAAATTATAAACTAAAGTATACACCATAGTGCACATGTAGAAAGGTTCTTACCGATTGAACTTTGCCATTCGTACACTGATTTTTGACACGTTGTTTGACACTTGCATTGTTGTTAAGTGTCAATTGGATGGGAAAATTGTTCGAAATTTAAACTGTCCAACAGGGTAGTGTCACATGGCAAAATGTAAACTAAAGTGTACTCCATAGTGTACATGTCGCAAGGTTCTTATCGATCGAAATTTGAAATTTGTACACTAATTTTTGACACGTTGTTTGACACTTGTATTGATGTCATGTGTCAATTGGATGGGAAAACTGTTTGAAATTTAAACTGTCCAATATGGTAATATCATGTGGCAAAGTGTAAACTAAAGTGTACACCATAGTGTACATGTAGCAAGGTCCTTGCCGATTAAACTTTGCTATTTGTACACTGATTTTTGACACGTTGTTTGACACTTGCATTGTTGTCAGGGGTCAATTGGATGGAAAAATAGTTTGAAATTTAAACTATCCAACAGGACAATGTCACGTGGCGAAGTGTAAACTAAAGTGTACACCATAGCATAAATGTAGGAAGGTCCTTACCGATTGAACTATACTATTTGTACACTTATTTTTGACACGTTGTTTGACACTTGCATTGTTTTCAAGTGTCAATGGGATGGGAAAACTGCTTGAAAATAAAACTGTCCAATAGGGTAATGTCATGTGGCAAAGTGTAAACTAAAGTGTACACCATAGTGTACTTATCGCAAGATTCTTACTGCTTAAACTTTGCTATTTGCAACGTTGTTTGACACTTGCACTGTTGTCAAGTGTCAATTGGATGGGAAAACTGTTTGAAATTTAAAATATCTAACAGGGTAATGTCACGTGAGAATGTGTAAACTAAAGTGTACACCATAGTGCACATGTCGCAAAGTTCTTACCGATTGAACTTTGCTATTTGTACCCTAATTTTTGGCACGTTGTTTGACACTTGCATTGTTGTCGAGTGTCAATTTGATGGAAAAACTATTGGAGATTTAAACTGTCCAACAGGGTAATTTCTCATGGCAAAGTGTAAACTAAAGTGTACACCATGGTATATGTGTAGCAGGGTTCTTACCGATTGAACTTTGTTATTTGTACACTGATTTTTGATACGTTGGTCGACACTTACATTATTGTCAAGTGTCAATTGGATGGGAAAATTGATTCAAAATTAAACTGTCCAACAGAGTATGTCACATGGAAAATTGTAAACTAAAGCGTACACCATAGTGTACATGTAGCAAGGTTCTTATCGATTGAACTTTGCAATTTGTACACTGATTTTTGGCACGTCGCTTGACAGTTGTATTGTTGTCAAGTGTCAATTGAATGGAAAAACTATTTGAAATGTAAAATGTCCAACAGGGTAATGTCACGTAACAAATTGTAATCTAAAGTGTACACCATAGTGTACATGTGACAGGGTTCTTACCGATTGAACTTTCCTGTTTGTACACTGATTTTCGACTCATTGTGGACACTTGCGCTGTTGTTAAGTGTCAATTGGATGGAAAAACTGTTTGAAATTTAAGCTGTCCAACAGGGTAATGTCACGTGGCAAAGTGTAAACTAAAGTATACACTATTGTGTACATGTCACAAGGTTCTTACCGATTGAACTTTGCTATTTGTACACTGATTTTTGACACGTTGTTGGACACTTGCATTGTTGTCAAGTGTCAATTGGATGGAAAAGCTGTTTGAAATTTAAACTGTCCAACAGGGTAATGTCATGTGGAAAAGTGTTAACTAAAGTTTACACCATAATGTACATGTAGCAAGGTTCTTACTAATTGAACTTTCCTATTTGTACACTGATTTTTGACACATTGTTTGACACTTGCATTATTGTCAAGTGTCAATTGGATGGAAAGCTATCTAAAATTTAAACTGTCAAACAGGATAATGTCACGTGGTAAAGTGAAAAACTAAAGTGTACATGTAGCAAGGTTCATACCGGTTGAACTTTGCTATTTGTACACTAATTTTTGACACGTTGTTTGACACTCAAATTGTTGTCAAGTGTCAATTGGATGGGAAAACAATTTGAAATTTAAACTGTCCAACAAAGTGATGTCATGTGGCGAGGTGTAAACTAAAGTGTATACCATAGTGTACATGTAGCATGGTCCTTACGGGTTGAACTTTGTTATTTGTATATGGATTTTTGTAACGCTGTTTGACACTTACATTGTTGTCAAGTGTCAATTAGATGGGAAAACTGTTTAAAATTTAAAATGCCCAACAGGGTAATGTCATGTGAGAAAGTGCAAACTAAAGTGTACACCATAGTGCACATGTCGTAAAGTTCTTACCAATTGAACTTTGCTATTCATACACTGATTTTTGACACGTTGTTTGACACTTGCATTGTTGTTAGGTGTCAATTTGATGGAAAAATTGTTTGAGATTTAAACTTTCCAATAGGGTAATTTCACGTGGCAAAGTGTAAACTAAAGTGTACACCACAGTATATATAAAGTAGGCTTCTTACTGATTGAACATTGTTATTTGTACATTAATTTTTGACGCGTTGTTCGACACTTGCATTATTATCAAGTGTCGATTGGATGGAAAAATTGATTCAAAATTAAACTGTCCAACAGAGTAATGTCACGTGGCAAATTGTAAACTAAAGTGTACACCATAATGTACATGTAGCAAGGTTCTTACCGATTGAACTTTGCTATTTGTACACTGATTTTTGACACGTTGTTTGACATTTGCATTGTTGTCAAGGGTCAATTGGATGGAAAATTTGTTTGAAATTTAAATTGTCCAACAGGGTAATGTCACGTGGCAAAGTGTAAACTAAAGTGTACACCATAGTGTACATGTGGCAAGGTTTTTACCGATTGAACATTGCTATTTGTACACTGATTTTTGACAC
>NW_019250835.1:292591-311323 GCF_002742605.1 Olea europaea var. sylvestris
TGTAAACTAAAGTGTACATGTAGCAAGGTTCATACCGATTGAACTTTGCTATTTATGCACTGATTTTTCACACGTTGTTTAACACTTGAATTGTTGTCAAGAGTCAATTGGATGGGAGAACTATTTGAAATTTAAACTGTCCAACAGGGTAATGTCACGTGGCAAAGTGTAAACTAAAGTGTACACAATAGTGTACATGTAGCAAGGTCCTTACCGATTGAGTTTTGCTATTTGTACACTGATTTTTGACGCGTCATTTGACACTTGCACTGTTACCAATTGTCAATTGGATGGGAAAACTATTCGAAATATAAACTGTCCTACAGGATAATGTTACATGCCAAAGTGTAAAATAAAGTGTGTACACCATAGTGTACATGTAGCAAGGTTCTTATCGATTGAACTTTGCTATTTGTACACTGATTTTCGACGTGTTGTTTGACACTTTCATTGTCATCAAGTGTCAATTGGATGGAAAAACTATAAATTTAAATTGTCCAATGGGGTAATGTCATGTGGTAAAGTGTAAACTGAAGTGTACATGTAGCAAGGTTCGTACCGATTGAACTTTGCTATTTACACACTGATTTTTGACACGTTGTTTGAAACTTGAATTATTGTCAAGAGTGAATTGGATGGGGGAAATGTTTAAAATTTAAACTGTCCAACAAGGTAATGTCACGTGGCAAAGTGTAAACTAAAGTGTAGACTATAGTGTACGTGTAGCAAAGTCCTAACCGATTGAATTTTACTACTTGTACACGATTTTTGACAAGTTGTTTGACACTTGCACTGTTCCCAAGTGTCAATTGGATGGGAAAACTATTTGAAATTTAAACTATCCTACAGGATAATGTCACTTGAAAATGTGTAAAATAAAGTGTGTACACCATAGTGTTCATGTAGCAAGGTTCTTACCGATTGAACTTTGCTATTTCTACATTAATTGTTGGCACGTTATTTGACACTTGCATTGTTATCAAGTGTCAATTAGATGGGAAAACTGTTTGAAATTTAAACTATCCAATAGGCCAATGTCACGTGGCAAAGTGCAAACTAAGTGTACACCATAGTGTACATGTAGCAAGGTCCTTATCGATTGAACTTTGATACTTGTACACTGATTTTAGACACGTTGTTTGACACATGCATTGTTGTCAAGTGTCAATTGGATGTGAAAACTATTTCAAATTTAAACTGTCCAATTGGGTAATGTCACGTGGTAAAGTGTAAACTAAAGTGTACACCATAGTGTATATGTAGCAAGGTTCTTATCTATGGAACTTTGCTATCTAGACACTGATTTTTGGCACGTTGTTTAACACTTACATTGTTGTTAAGTGTCAATTGGATGGAAAAACTGTTTGAAATTTAACCTGTCCAACAGGGTAAAGTCACGTGGAAAAGTGCAAACTAAGTGTACACGATAGTGTACATGTAGCAAGGTCCTTACCGATTGAACTTTGATATTGGTACACTGATTTAAGACACGTTGCCTGACACTTGCATTGTTGTCAAGTATCAATTGGATGTGAAAACTATTTCAAATTTAAACTATCCAACTAGGTAATGTCATGTGGCAAAGTGTAAACTAAAGTGTATGCCATAGTGTATATATAGCAAGGTTCTTATCTATGGAACTTTGCTATTTGTACACTGATTTTTGGCACATTGTTTGACACTCATATTGTTGTCAAGGGTCAATTGGATGGGGAAACTATTAAAATTTAAACTGTCCAACAGAGTAATGTTACGCGGCAAAGTGCAAACTAAGTGTACACCATAGTGTAAATGTAGCAAGGTCCTTACCGATTGAACTTTGATATTTGTACACTGATTTTAGACACGTTGTTTGACACTTGCATTGTTGTCAAGTATCAATTGGATGTGAAAACTATGTGAAATTTAAAATGTCCAACTGGGTAATGTCACGTGGCAAAGTGTAAACTAAAGTGTACACCATAGTGTACATGTAGCAAGGTTCTTACCGATTGAACTTTGATATATGTACACTGATTTTGACACGTTATTTGACACTTGCATTGTTGTCAAGTGTCAATTGGATGAGAAAACTATGTGAAATTTAAACTATCGAAGAGGGTAATGTCACATGGCAAAGTGTAAACTAAAGTGTACGCCATAGTGTACATGTAGCAGGGTTATTACTGATTAAACTTTGCTATTTGTACACTGATTTTTGACATGTTTTGTCGATTGGATGCGAAAACTATTTGAAATTTAAACTATCCAGTAGGGTAATGTGAAGTGGCACACTGATTTCTACATGTTGTTTGACACTTGCATTGTTGCCAAGTGTCAATTGGATGAAAAAACTGTTTGAAATTTAAACTATCCAACAGGATAATGTCACGTGGCAAAGTGTAAAATACAGTGTGTACACCATAGTATACATGTAGCAATGTAACGCCCCAATTTTTCTATAATCACCGGAACGTTACGAAAAACTCACTTTTCCTTAAGTTAAATGCGGAAATATAAAAATAGAATTCTTTATTAAACAATAACTGCAATATTTATAAATCTAAATTTGAAAACATGAATAAATTTGAAAAACACGCTCTGAATAAATTAAACTAATTGATAAATTTTAAAAATGGAAAACTTATTTCTTTTTCTCTATTCTTTATCCACTTGGCTGCCCGCATCACCAATTTTCCATTGTTCCAATCGACCTGAACTAACCTATAAAATTAATGTAAGAGTGAGTATTTAAAAATACCTAGTAAGATACATGCAGTTTTCAAATACACTTACACAACAAATAAATTATACACTTCATACCGCTCTTTTCTTATGGAGTATATCGGTGATCAAGCGACACACCTATCTTAGGTCCTCTTAAATCCCCGTAGGAATTTCATATCTCTTTCTCTGGAAACCGAATGTCCACTAGCAATCCATGCATATTTAATTACAAATAAGAGCATAAGGAAACTAAAACACTTTGCACATAAATGTATCTTACCTTGTTTTGAAAAATCTGAATGCACATTCAAAATCTTTTCTTCGGTTTGAAAAACACGTGATTAAAATATTTGCTGTATGAAACTTTATTTCCAATACTTCTCTTTCCCTTTCTCTAGGTTGTTTTTCTGTTGGGCAGTGAGCCTGTATTTTCTTTCTCTTTCTGATTATCTCTCTCTATCTCTCTGCCGTACATATATAATATATGAAATTTGTGTGGTGGTTAATGGGGCGTATTTCTTGGTATTTATAGTGCAAGCTTTCTATGGAAAAGTGGGACATTGGAATTTTATCAAACAGAAACTCTAGGCTCTCTATAATACTTAAATCTTTATCATAATCAATTAAATGATTTATTGGACTTGTACTGTACTTTTGTTTCTATCTCAAACAAATCACGTGATAGAGGGTCGGTTTATGCATGTACACGTGTAAGTATGGGTAAGGAGGACTCCAATAAAATATTCCTCAACCCTTATTTGATTTCAGCAAAAATATTATTTTATTGACTATCACCAAAGTTGAGCACTGCTGGAAGACTTCATTTGATTTGTACGATTCCACTATTCTAGCCCAGTACAACATAAATTTTGGAATTTTCTACTATTCTGATTCCATTAGATAACAACAACTTGGAGTTTTAATTACATTACAATTAGCCTTTTATCCTAATTGGAAAATGGAAATCTACACGTGGCTAACCACTGATGTTACTTCCCAAAAATCAAATCAATTAAATAATATTAAAAAGATTTAGCTTATCTACCATTCACGTGTCTACTACACCCATACAATTCAAAATCAAAGTAAAGAATTCTCTACAAAGGACACGTGGATGGCTAAGTGATAATTACCAAAAAAATACTAATAAATATCGATTCCTTTAAACGTCAATCTCTTAAGCTTAGATTATCCAAATCAACTTTCCATTGAGCCTAAAATTCATAATTTAATATGATCTGTCCTATAAGCCTAATATTGATATATTAAATCTTGATCTATAAACATCTAATTATTAGACCTAAATATGATTTTCAAAATCCTATTTCACTCTTTTATCTTTCTTTTTCTTTTTTTAACAATATAAAAATAAACTTATTTACTTAGGATTAATATTAAGGACTAACATTTATCCTAATCAACTATTAAAACAAATTTAAATTACCAACCAACCATCATAAATAACCTGATCAATTCCAGATTTATCTTTATCAAAATATAACCCATTCATCTCTACACACACGTGGTTGGATTCAAAGTCAAAGCAAATAAATCTATTTAAAATAAAACTACCTCATCTATAACAACCAACCCTTGTACTATGCCAAGAAAATTGCCCTTACATTGTACCTAATAAATCATTCAACTCTAAAAGGAAGGCTATTTCTCTCTCCATCAAGTCATGATAAATTAACAAAAACATCTCTCTTTCTCCAAAAAATAGCTCACGTGGGATGGAAAATTTTAAAATGAGTAATAACCTAATTAATTATAAATTTAGGCAAATCTTTCAACCTCAATAACATGGACATAATTTATTCAAAATAATTATTTCTCGAGTCCAATATGCATTATTTAATATGAGCTACATAATGAGCCCAACATCAATATACTTATACTTGTCTATCAAAATTTAATTATTTGACTCAAAGAAAAAGATTTTAAAAAATATTACCTCTTAGTCCATCAACTTATGAAACCATAAAATATTATATAGATTTATTTTAAAAAATTTTGGGGTGTTACAAGCAAGATTCTTACTGATTGAACTTTACTATTCGTACACTGATTTTTGACACGTTGTTTGACACTTGCATTGTTGTCGAGTGTCAATTGGATGGAAAAATTGTTTGAAATTTGAACTGTCCAATAGGGTAATGTCATGTGATAAAGTGTAAACTAAAGTGTATACCTAAGTGTACTTGTAGCAAGGTTCTTACCAATTGAACTTTGCTATTTGTACACTGATTTTTGACACGTTGTTTGACACTTGTATTGTTGTCAAGTGTCAATTGGATGGGAAAATTGTTTGAAATTTAAATTGCCCTACACGGTAATGTCACGTGGCAAAGTGTAAACTAAAGTGTACACCATAGTGTACATGTAGCAAGGTCCTTACCGATTGAACTTTACTATTTGTACACTGATTTTAGACACGTTGTTTAACACTTACAATGTTGTCAAGTGTCAATTGGATGTGAAAACTATTTGAAATTTAAACAGTCCAACAAGGTAACGTCACATGGCAAAATGTAAACTAAAGTGCACACCATAGTGTACATGTAGAAAGGTTCTTACCGATTCAACTTTGCTATTTGTACACTCATTTTTGACATCTTGTTTAACACTTGAATTGTTGTCAAGTGTCAATTGGATGGAAAAATTGTTTGAAATTTAAACTGTCCGGCAAGGTAATGTCACGTGACAAAGTGTAAATGAAAGTTTAAATTTCAAACAGTTTTCTCGTCCAATTGACACTTGACAACAATGCAAGTGTCAAACAACGAGTTAAAAATCAAAGTACAAATAGCAAAGTTCAATCGGTAAGATCCTTTCTAGATGTATACTATGGTGTACACTTTAGTTTACACTTTGCCACGTGATATTACCCCGTTGGACAGTTTAAATTTCAAACAATTTTTCCATCCAATTGACACTTGACAACAATGCAAGTGTCAAACAACGAGTTAAAAATCAAAGTACAAATAGCAAAGTTCAATCGGTAAGATCCTTTCTAGATGTATACTATGGTGTACACTTTAGTTTACACTTTGCCACGTGATATTACCCCGTTGGACAGTTTAAATTTCAAACAATTTTTCCATCCAATTGACACTTGACAACAATGCAAGTGTCAAACAACGAGTTAAAAATCAAAGTACAAATAGCAAAGTTCAATCGGTAAGATCCTTTCTAGATGTATACTATGGTGTACACTTTAGTTTACACTTTGCCACGTGATATTACCCCGTTGGACAGTTTAAATTTCAAACAATTTTTCCATCCAATTGACACTTGACAACAATGCAAGTGTCAAACATTGTGTCAAAAATTAGTGTACAAATAGCAAAGTTCAATCAGTAAGAACCTTACTACAAGTACACTCAGGTGTACACTTTAGTATATACATTGCCACGTGATATTACCCTGTTGGACAGATCAAATTTCAAACAGTTTTCTCATCCAATTGATACTTGACAACAATGCAAGTGTCAAACAACGTGTCAAAAATCAATGTACAAATAGCAAAGTTCAATCGGTAAGAACCTTGCTTCATGTACACTACTGTGTACACTTTGGTTTACACTTTGCCATGTGACATATCCTTGTTGGATAGTTTAAATTTCAAACATTTTTCTCATTCAATTGACACTTGACAACAATGCAAGTGTCAAACAATGTGTCAAAAATCTGTGTACAAATAGTAAAATTTAATCGGTAAGAACCTTGGTACATGTACACTATGGTGTACAATTTAGTTCACGCTTTGCCAGGTCACATTAACCTGTTGGACAGTTTAAATTTCAAATAGTTTTTCCATCCAATTGACACTTAACAACAATACAAGGGTCAAACAATGTGTCAAAAATCAGTGTAGAAATAGTAAAGTTCAATCGGTAAAACCTTGCTACATGTACACTATGGTGTACACTTTAAATTTCAAACTGTTTTCCCATCCAATTGATGCTTGACAACAATTCAAGTGTCAAACAGCGTGTTAAAAATCAATGTACAAATAGCAAAGTTCAATCGGTAAGAAATGCAAGAGTTAAACAACATGTCAAAAATCAGTGTACAAATAACAAAGTTCAATCAGTAAGAACCTCGCGACGTGTACACTATGGTGTACACTTTAGTTTACACTTTGCTATGTGACGTTACCTTGTTGGACAGTTTAAATTTCAAATAGTTTTCACATCCAATTGACACTTGACAACATTGCAAGTGTTAAACAACGTGTCTAAAATCAGTGTAAAATAGTAAAGTTCAATCGGTAAGAACCTTGCTCCATGTACATTATGGTGTACACTTTAGTTTTCTCTTTGCCACGTGACATTACCCTGTTGCGCAGTTTAAATTTCAAACAATTTTCCCTTCCAATTAACACTTGATAACAATGCAAGTGTCAAACAACATGTCAAACATCAGTGTACAAATAGTAAAGTTCAATCGGTGAGAACCTGGCGACGTGTACGCTATGGTGTACACTTTAGTTTACACTTTGCCACATGACATTATGATGTTGGACAGTTTAAAATTAGAACAATTTTCCCATCCAATTGGCCCTTGACAACAATGCAAGTGTCAAACAACGTGTCAAAAATCAGTCTACAAATAGCAAATTTCAATAGGTAAGAACCTTGCTTCATGTACACTACGGTGTATACTTTAGTTTACACTTTGCCACATGACATATCCCTATTGGACAGTTTAAATTTCAAATAGTTTTCTAATCTAATTGACACTTTACAACAATACAAGTGTCAAACAACGTGTCAAATATCAGTGTACAAATAGCAAAGTTCAATCGGTAAGAACTTTGAGACATGTACACTTTAGTTTACACTTTGTCACGTGACATTACCCTGTTAGACAGTTTAAATTCAAATAGTTCTTCCATCGAATTAACACTTTACAACAACGCAAGTGTAAAACAACGTGTCAAAAATCAGTGTACAAAAAGCAGAGTTCAATCGATAAGGACCATGTTACATGTACTCTATGGTGTACACTTTTAAATTTCAAACATAACCCTGTTGGATAGTTTAAATTTCAAACGAGACATTAACCTGTTGGATAGTTTAAATTTCAAATAATTTTTCCTTCCAATTGACATTTGACAGCAATGCAAGTATCGAACAACGTGTCAAAAAACAGTTTACAAATATCAAAATTCAATCTGTAAGAACCTTGAGACATGTACACTTTAGTTTTCACTTTGTCACGTGACATTATCCTGTTAGATAATTTAAATTGAAATAGCTTTTCCCATCGAATTGACACTAGACAACAATGCAACTGTCGAACAACGTGTCAAAAATTCGTTTACAAATAGCAAAGTTCAATTGGTAAGGACCATGCTACATGTACACTGTGGTGTGCACTTTTAAATTTCAAACATGACCCTGTTGGACAGTTTAAATTTCAGACAAGTCCTTAACCTGTTGGACAATTTAAATTCCAAAGAGTTTTCCCATCCAATTGACACTTGGCAACAATGCAAGTGTCAAACAACATGTCAAAAATCAGTGTACAAATAGTAAAGTTCAATCGGTAAGAACTTTGCTTCATGTACACTATGCTGTACACTTTAGTTTACACTTTGCCACATGACATTACCCTATTTGACAGTTTAAATTTCAAATAATTTTCCCATCCAATTGACACTTGACAACAATGCAAGTGTCAAACGACATTAAAAAATTAGTGTACAAATAGGAAAGTTGAATCAGTAAGAACCTTGCTACATGTATACTACGGTGTAGACATTAGTTTACACTTTGCCACGTGACATTACCCCATTGGGTAGTTTAAATGTCAAACAATTTTCCAATCCAATTGACACTTGACAACAGTGCAAGTGTCAAACAAGGTGTCAAAAATTAGTGTACAAATAACAAAATTCAATCGATAAGAACCTCGCTTCATGTACACTATGGTATACAGTTTGGTTCACACTTTTCCACGTGACATTGCCCCGTTGAACATTTTAAATTTTGAACGGTTTTCCAATCCAATTGACACTTGACAACAATGTAAGTTTCAAACAACGTATCAAAAATCAGTGTACAAATAGGAAAGTTCAATCGGTAAGAACCTTGCTTCATGTACAATATAGTGTACACTTTAGTTTACAGTTTGCCACGTGACATATCCCTATTGGAAAGTTTTAATTTAAAATAGTTTTCCCATCCCATTGACACTTGACAACAAAGCAATTGTCAAACAACGTGTTAAAAATCTTTGTACAAATAGCAAAGTTCAATCGTTAAGAACCATGCTACATGTACACTATGGTGTACACTTTAGTTTACACTTTGCCACATGACATTACTCAGTTGGATAGTTTAAATTTCAAACAGTTTTCCCATCCAATAGACACTTGGCAACGATGCAAGTGTCAAACAACATGTTAAAAATCAGTGTACAAATAGTAAAGTTCAATCGGTAAGAACCTTGCTACATGTACACTACGATGTAAACTTTAGTTTACACTTTACCACGTGACAATTACCCTATTGGAAAGTTTAAATTTAAATAGTTTTCCCATCCAATTGACACTTGACAATGATGCAAGTGTCAAACAACGTGTCAAAAATCAGTGTACAAATAGCAAAGTTCAATCGGTAAGAACCTCGCGATATGTACACTATGGTGTACACTTTAGTTTACACTTTGCCACGTGATTTTACCCTATTGGATAGTTTAAGTTGAAATAGTTTTCCCATCGAATAGACACTTGGAGACAATGCAAGTGTCAAACAACGTGTCAAGAATCAGTTTACAAATTGCAAAGTTTAATCGATAAGAACCTCGCTTCAGGTACACTATGCAGTATAATTTAGTTTGCACTTTGCCACTTGACATTACCCTATTTGATAGTTTAAATTTCAAACAATTTTCCTATCCAATTGACACTTGACAACAATGCAAGTGTCAAACAACGTGTCAAAAATTAGTGTACAAATAGTAAAGTTCAATCGGTAAGAAATGCAAGAGTCAAACAACATGTCAATAGTCAGTGTACAATTAGCAAAGTTCAATCGGTAAGAACCTCGCGACATGTACACTATTGTGTACACTTTAGTTTACTCTTTACCACGTGACATTACCATGTTAGACAGTTTAAATTTTAAATAGTTTTCCCATCCAATTGACACTTGACAACAATGCAAGTGTCAAACAACGTGTCAAAAATTAGTGTACAAATAGTAAAGTTCAATCGGTAAGAAATGCAAGAGTCAAACAACATGTCAATAGTCAGTGTACAATTAGCAAAGTTCAATCGGTAAGAACCTCGCGACATGTACACTATTGTGTACACTTTAGTTTACACTTTACCACGTGACATTACCATGTTAGACAGTTTAAATTTTAAATAGTTTTCCAATCCAATTGACTATTGACAACAATTCAAGTGTCAAACAACGTGTCAAAAATCATTCTACAAATAGCAAAGTTCAATCCGTAAGAACTTTGCGACATGTGCACTATGGTGCTCACTTTAGTTTACACTTTGCCATGTGACATTACACTATTAGATAGTTTAAATTTCAAACAATTTTCCCAGCTAATTGACACTTGGCGATAATACAAGTGTCAAACAACGTGTCAAAAATCAGTGTACAAATAGCAAAGTTCAATCGGTAAGAACCTTGCGACATGTACACTATGGTGTAAACTTTAGTTTACACTTTCCCATGTGACATATCCCTGTTGGACAGTTTTAATTTCCAACATTTTTCCCATCCCATTGACGTTTGACAACAATGCAAGTGTCAAACAACGTGTCAAAAATCAGTATACAAATAGTAAAGTTCAATCGGTAAAACCTTACTACGTGTACACTATGGTGTACACTTTAGCTTACACTTTGCCACGTGACATTACCTCGTTGGATAGTTTAAATTTCAAATAGTTTTCTCATCCAATTGATGCTTGACAATGATGCAACTGTGAAACAATGTCAAAATCAGTGTACAAATAGCAAAGTTCAATCGGTAAGAACATTGCTACATGACATTACACTATGCCACATGAAATTACCCTATTGTACCGTTTAAATTTCAAATGCTATGGTGTACAATTTAGTTTACACTTTACCACGTAACATTACCACATTGGACAGTTTAAATTTCAAACAGTTTTCCCATCCAAATGACACTTGACAACAATGCAAGTGTCAAACGACGTGCCAAAAATTAGTGTACAAATAGCAAAGTTTAATCGGCAAAAATCTTGCTACCTGAACACTATGGCGTACACTTTAGCTTACACAATGCCACATGACATTACCTCATTGGACAGTTTAAATTTCAAACAATTTTCCAATCCAATTCACACTTGAGAACAATCCAAGTGTCAAACAACGTGTCAAAAATCAATGTACCTATAGCAAAGTTGAATCGGTAAGAACCTTGCGACATGTACACTATGGTGTAGACTTTAGTTTACACTTTACCACGTGACATTACCCCATTGGATAGTTTAAATTTCAAATAGTTTTCCTGTCCAAGTGACACTTGACAACAATGCAAGTGCCAAACAACGTGTCGAAAATCAGTGTACAAATAGCAAATTTCAATCGGTAAGAACCTTGCTACATGTACATTATGGTGTGCACTTTAGTTTACACTTTACCACGTGTCGTTACCCTGTTGGATAGTTTAAATTTTGAACAGTTTTCCCATCCATTTGACACTTGACAACAATGTAACTGTCAAATAACGTGTCAAAAATCATTGTACAAATAGGAAAGCTCAATCGGCAAGAACCTTGCAACATATACACTATGGTGTACACTTTAGTTTACACATTGACACGTGACATTACCCTGTTGGACAGTTTAAATTTCAAACAATTTTTTCATCCAATTGAGAATTGACAACAATTCAAGTGTCAGATAACGTGTCAAAAATAAGTGTACAAATAGTAAAGTTCAGTTGGTAAAGACCTTTCTACATGTACACTATGGTGTACACTTTAGTTAACACTTTATCACGTGAAGTTACCCTGTTGGACGTTTAAATTTCAAATAGTTATCCATCCAATTGACACTTGACAACATTGGAAGTGTTAAACAACGTGTCAATAAAAAGTGTACAAATAGCAGAGTTCAATCGGCAAGAACCTTGCTACATGTACACTATAGTATACACTTTAGTTTACACACTGACACGTGACATTACCCTGTTGGACAGTTTAAATTTCAAACAATTTTTCCATCCAATTGAGAATTGACAACAATTCAAGTGTTAAACAACATGTCAAAAAGCAGTGTACAAAGTGCAAAGTTCAATCGATAAGGACCTTGCTACATGTACACTATGGTGTACACTTTAGATTACACTTTGGCACGTGACATTACCCTGTTGGACAGTTTAAATTTCAAATAATTTTCCCATCTAATTGAAAATTGACAACAATTCAAGTGTCAAACAACGTGTCAAAAATCAGTGTACAAATAGAAAAGTTCAATCCAAAAGAACCTTGCTACATTTAATCTATGGTGTACACTCTAGTTTACACTTTACCACGTGACATTACCCTGTTGGACAGTTTAAATTTGAAAAAGTTTTCCCATCCAATTGACACTTGACAACAATTTAAGTGTCAAACAGCATGTCAAAAATCAGTGCACGAATAGCAAAGATCAGTCGATAAGGACCTTGCTACGTGTACACTATGATGTACACTTTAGTTTACACATTGCCATGTGACATTACCTTGTCGGACAGTTTAAATTTCAAATAGTTTTCCCATCCAACTGAGAATTGACAACAATTCAAGTGTCAAATAACGTGTCAAAAATAAGTGTGCAAATAGTAGAGTTTAGTTGGTAAAGACCTTTCTACATGTACACTATGGTGTACACTTTAGTTAACACTTTGCCACGTGACGTTACCCTGTTGGACAGTTTAAATTTCAAATAGTTATCCCATCCAATTGACACTTGACAACAATGCAAGTGTTAAACAACGTGTCAATAAAAAGTGTACAAATAGCAGAGTTCAATTGACGAGAACCTTACTACATGTACACTATAGTATACACTTTAGTTTACACTTTGCCACGAGATATTGTCGTGTTGGACAGTTTAAATTTCGATCATTTTTCCCATCCAATTGACACTTGACAAAAATGCAAGTGTCAAGCACCGTGTTGAAAATTAGTGTACAAATAGCAAAGTTCAATCGGTAAGAACCTTGCTACATGTACACTATGGTGTACGCATTTTAGTTTAAACTTTGCCACGTTATATTACCCTGCTGGACAGTTTATATTTTAAACAGTTTTCCCATCCAATTGACACTTGAGAACAATGCAAGTGTCAAACAATGTGTCAAAAATCAGTGTACAAATAGCAAAGTTCAATCGGTGAGAAACTTGTTGTATGTACACTATGGTGTACACTTTAGTTTGCACTTTGCTTTGTGACATTACCCTGTTGGACAGTTTAATTTTGAATAGTTTTTCCATCCAATTGACACTTGACAATAATGAAAGTGTCAAACAACGTGTCAAAAATCTGTTTACGAATAGCAAAGTTCAATCGGTAAGGACCTCACTACGTATACACTATGGTCTACACTTTAGTTTATACTTTGCCATGTGACATTTTCCTATTGGACAGTTTGAATTTCAAATAGTTTTCCCATCCAATTGACACTTGACAATAATGAAAGTGTCAAACAACGTGTCAAAAATCAGTGTACAAATAGCAAAGTTCAATCGGTATGAACCTTGCTCCATGTACACTATGGTGTACACTTTAGTTTACACTTTGCCACATGACATTACCCTGTTGGATAGTTTAAATTTCAAACTATTTTCCCATCCAATTGACAATTGGAAACAATTAAAGTGTCAAACAACGTGTCAAAAATCAGTGTACAAATAGCAAAGTTCAATCGGTATGAACCTTGCTCCATGTACACTATGGTGTACACTTTAGCTCACACTTTGCCCCTTGACATTACCCTGTTGGACAGTTTAAATTTCAAAGAGTTTTCCCATACAATTGACACTTGACAACAATGCAAGTTTCAAACAACATGTCAAAAATCTGTGTACAAATAGCAAAGTTCAATTGGTAAGAACCTTGCAACATGTACACTATGGTTGTTTGACACTTGACACGTTGTTTGACACATGCATTATTGTCAAGTGTCAATTGGATGGGACAGTAGCTTGAATTTAAACTGTCCAACAGGGTAATGTGACATGGCAAAGTGTAAACTAAAGTGTACACCATAGTGTACATGTTTCAAGGTTCTTACCGATTGAACTTTGCTATTTGTACACTGATTTTTGACACATTGTTCGACACTTACATTGTTGTCACTTGCCAATTGGATGGGAAAATTCTTTGAAATTTANTGACATTACCCTGTTGGACAGTTTAAATTTGAAAAAGTTTTCCCATCCAATTGACACTTGACAACAATTTAAGTGTCAAACAACATGTCAAAAATCAGTGCACGAATAGCAAAGATCAGTCGATAAGGACCTTGCTACGTGTACACTATGATGTACACTTTAGTTTACACTTTGCCATGTGACATTACCTTGTCGGACAGTTTAAATTTCAAATAGTTTTCCCATCCAACTGAGAATTGACAACAATTCAAGTGTCAAATAACGTGTCAAAAATAAGTGTGCAAATAGTAGAGTTCAGTTGGTAAAGACCTTTCTACATGTACACTATGGTGTACACTTTAGTTAACACTTTGCCACGTGACGTTACCCTGTTGGACAGTTTAAATTTCAAATAGTTATCCCATCCAATTGACATTTGACAACAATGCAAGTGTTAAACAATGTGTCAATAAAAAGTGTACAAATAGCAGAGTTCAATCGACGAGAACCTTACTACATGTACACTATAGTATACACTTTAGTTTACACTTTGCCACGAGATATTGTCGTGTTGGACAGTTTAAATTTCGATCATTTTTCCCATCCAATTGACACTTGACAAAAATGCAAGTGTCAAGCACCGTGTTGAAAATTAGTGTACAAATAGCAAAGTTCAATCGGTAAGAACCTTGCTACATGTACACTATGGTGTACGCATTTTAGTTTAAACTTTGCCACGTTATATTACCCTGCTGGACAGTTTATATTTTAAACAGTTTTCCCATCCAATTGACACTTGAGAACAATGCAAGTGTCAAACAATGTGTCAAAAATCAGTGTACAAATAGCAAAGTTCAATCGGTGAGAAACTTGTTGTATGTACACTATGGTGTACACTTTAGTTTGCACTTTGCTTTGTGACATTACCCTGTTGGACAGTTTAATTTTGAATAGTTTTTCCATCCAATTGACACTTGACAATAATGAAAGTGTCAAACAACGTGTCAAAAATCTGTTTACGAATAGCAAAGTTTAATCGGTAAGGACCTTACTATGTATACACTATGGTCTACACTTTAGTTTACACTTTGCCATGTGACATTTTCCTATTGGACAGTTTGAATTTCAAATAGTTTTCCCATCCAATTGACACTTGACAACAATGTAAGGGTCAAACAATGTGTCAAAAATCAGTGTACAAATAGCAAAGTTCAATCGGTATGAACCTTGCTCCATGTACACTATGGTGTACACTTTAGTTTACACTTTGCCATGTCACATTGCCCTGTTGGACAGTTTAATTTTGAATAGTTTTTCCATCCAATCGACACTTGACAATAATGAAAGGGTCAAACAACGTGTCAAAAATCAGTGTACAAATAGCAAAGTTCAATCGGTATGAACCTTGCTCCATGTACACTATGGTGTACACTTTAGTTTACACTTTGCCATGTCACATTGCCCTGTTGGACAGTTTAATTTTGAATAGTTTTTCCATCCAATCGACACTTGACAATAATGAAAGGGTCAAACAACGTGTCAAAAATCAGTGTACAAATAGCAAAGTTCAATTGGTAAGACCCTTGCAACATGTACACTATGGTTGTTTGACACTTGACACGTTGTTTGACACATGCATTATTGTCAAGTGTCAATTGGATGGGACAGTAGTTTGAATTTAAACTGTCCAACAGGGTAATGTGACATGGCAAAGTGTAAACTAAAGTGTACACCATAGTGTACATGTTTCAAGGTACTTACCGATTGAACTTTGTACACTGATTTTTGACACATTGTTCGACACTTACATTGTTGTCACTTGCCAATTGGATGGGAAAATTCTTTGAAATTTAAACTGTTCAATAGGGTAATGTCACGTGGCAAAGTATAAACTAAAGGGTACACCATAGTGTAAATATAATAAGATTCTTACCGATTGAACTTTGCTATTTGTACACTGATTTTTGACACGTTGTTTGACACTTGCATTGTTGTCAAGTGTCCATTGCATGGGAAAACTGTTTAAAATTAAAATTATCCATGGGGGCAATGTCACGTGGCAAAGTGTAAACTAAAGTATACACCATCATGTACGTGTTGCAAGGTTCTTACCGATTGAACTTTGCTATTTGTACACTGATTTTAGACACGTTGTTTGACACATGCATTATTATCAAGTGTCAATTGGATGAAAAAATTGTTTGAAATTTAAATAGTCCAATAGGGTAGTGTCACGTGGCAAAATGTAAACTAAAGTGTACACTATAGTGTACCTATAGCAAGGTCCTTATCAATTGGACATTGCTATTTGTACACTGATTTTCGACACATTGTTTGACACTTGCATTGTTGTCAAGAGTCAATTGGATGGGAAAACTGTTTGAAATTTAAACTGTCCAACAGGGTAATGTCACGTGGCAAAGTGTAAACTAAAGTGTACACCATAGAGTAAGTGTAGCTACGTTCTTACTAATTGATCTTTGCTATTTGTACACTGATTTTTGACACATTGTTTGACACTTGCATTGTTGTCACATGCCAATTGGATGGAGAAATTGTTTGAAATTTAAATTGTCCAATAGGGTAATCTCACATGGCAAAGTGTAAACTAAAGTGTACACCATAGTGTAAATGTAACAAGGTTCTTACCGATTGAACTTTGCTATTTGTACACTGGTTTTTGACACGTTGTTTGACACTTGCATTGTTGTCAAGTGTCAATTGGATGGAAAAACTGTTTGAAATTTAAATTGTCCAAGGGGGCAATGTCACGTGGTAAAGTGTAAACTAAAGTATATACCATAGTGTACACGTAGCAAGGTTCTTACCGATTGAACTTTGTTGTTTGTGAATAGATTTTAGACACGTTGTTTGACACATTGTAGAACCCCTAATAATTCTAGGCACCTTAGTGGCACTAAGACATGAATATTGGATGACTAAAGTATACTTCAGATTTTTAGTCTCATTTGAAACCTGTTTTCGACATAGGAAACATTCGATATGGGAAATAATATCTAAATAAAAGTTGTAGCTATTTGAGGTATCTTTCCAACGGACATTGAATGACCTCAATCGGATATCGGTAGAAGAAGTTATGATAGAAAAGCTGAAGGCTGTATAGTGTCAATCAGACTACAACCGGTCGACCGAAATTGCCTGAAATGAAAATTCTCGTTTTTCTCTGGAATTTAAATATTTTTTTCATCAATTATTTTCTCAAAGGGTCACTCACATTTTTGGCAATAAAAACCCACTAAATTGAAGCATTTAACCTCAAACTTAAATGGTACCCATGTTTTCTCTCTTAAATGAAATTTGACTCTTCATTTGCTTTAAGTTATGGGATATTTACCTATAAATAGAGATCTCATTTCACTCATTTTTCTCAAACACCCAAGGAGTACATTTCTTTTAATGTCTAAGTTCCATCGAAGTTCTCAATCCAAGTTTTCAAAGTTTCAAAAGCATCAATCAAAGTAGGTAGAGGTGCAATGTGTTTAATTGTGTTAAGTTATAAGTTTCGATTCATGTTAATGTTTGTATGTCAAATGGTACTCTGGTACGGCATATCCCTCTATGTTAATGGATGTATGTCAAATAGTACTCCGTACGGCATACCCCTCTATGTTGAAGAAATGTTCGTATGTCAAATGGTGCCCTCGGGTATGGCATACCCCTTCATGTCAAATGGTGCCTCCGGGTACGACATGTATGAAAAGTTATAGAGTTAATGTTTTGAAACGTATAGCTTGATCACGAATGCGCCTATGACACCTATTGAGTTTTCAACTCACGGGTTTAATCCCATCTCTACAAAGTGAAGGAATTCTACCTCGGGCATGGATGGAGGAGAAGATGGAGAGTGATGCAACGAGCCCATGGAGATCCGATGAATAAGTGATTTGGATTTATTTTTATGAAATATTTTTCAATGTTATTTTTTTAAAGTTTTGAATAACGCAGAATGCGAGAACAAGTTATGTTTTCTTCAAATAAATTACATTAGTTTGTTTTGAAAAATGATTCAGTGTTTTTGTTTAAAATATTTGAAGTATTGTTATTTAAATTATTATCCGAAGATGTAAGCTTCCGCTAAAACATATACACTTGTTACTAAACCACCGGTTAAGCTAAGTAAAGTAAGTAGTGTTCCGGTCCACTAGGGGTCGGGGCGTTACAGCGTGGTATCAGAGCAAGGTTTAACCGGTTCTGTAGACTAAATATGTTTTTTTAAAAAACAAAAGGAAAATGAAAAGTTTAAGGTATTCCATGGCATCGTGCATCCATCCATCAATCTCATCCTATGGCCCAGGTATGTTCATGTTTAAAGTTAATGATTATGTTTATGTTATGATGCTTTGATATGATTTAGAGATGTGTTATTTAAAGATATGTAATGGACTTGGGCAAAAGCTAAGGGCTTAAAGGGAATTGCATGATATGAAAGTTTAAATATTTGCATGTTTTTTTAAGCAAAGAAAAAGTATGATGTATGTGAAAATGTAATAGATATGGCTCGTAGAACGGCTAGGACATATCATTAGGGATTGTCCCACATATACCCAGAAGAAGGATGATAACAGCGACCAGAACCAGAGGAAAACTCTAATGTCATAGTAGGTACTCTACTGATAGCCAATACACCTGCTTATGTATTGTTTGATT